>NW_028278286.1:0-184439 GCF_059751315.1 Micrasema longulum
TGTGAGGGTAGGTTTATGGACAGGGTGAGTGTGTGTTTGATATGAGTGAATAGAAACAACTTAAATTTATAATGTTACACTATTTTTTTTTATAAAGAAACATTTTTTTTTTTCATAAAATAGTTTTTTAATTTTGGTTTTAAAAGTGAGTTTACTGCAGTTAAATATGTCTATGTTATTGAAAAATACATTATAATTACGCGTCAAGCGAATCAGAGGAGAGTTCTGTGCATAGTTGATGCGAACTGTAGGTACATGGAAAAGAGATAGATTCGTGTGACGGGTGCGGTATCCAGGTACATTCACGGCCAACTCAGAAACCAGAACAGGACTATCAAGACGACCATTAAGAATATCACGTAAAATCCCCATATCTAATACCCATATCTTATCTCCATATTCCCATAGATGTTTTCATTCTCATGGGAGGTGATCTTAACGCCAAAAATGTGTGGTGGGGGAGCCCGAGAACGGACCGAAAAAGTGAAAAAGTTGCAGATTTTTTGTCTGAACTTTATCTGCACTCCGTAAATGAAGGTAATCGGCCCATTTTCGAGGCCTTTCGCGTACACCTCCACCTCAAGAGCGTTATTGACATAACATTCTGCTCTTCAAGTCTGATAGACACCGTCGACAGATGGAGAGTGGAGTCTTACAATAACCATCTAAGTGATCATAATCCCATATACTTTGAAATTTCAGCCAGAATATGGAACCCTACGAAAACCAAAACGGCCAGTTATAACAACAAAAACGCCAACTGGGAGAAATTTTCGAAAGAAGTTCAACGTTAATTAAAGGAAGGTAAAATATCACAGATTTTTTTCTCCGAAGTAAGTAACTCGCTGGATTTGGAGAAGAAAATCGTTTAGTTGGTGTAAATTTTAGACGAATCGTGCAAAGCAAGTATACCAATCTCACCTTGGTTTTTGTGTTCTTTTTAATTTCGTTTTGAATAATGTCTTGTAATTGTTTAAAACTATTAACTTCTTGTACGAGTATTTTTGCCATGAGATTTTCTTTTAACTTGACGTAATCTGTTATTTATTACAAAACAAGTTAAATCAGTTTCTGATCCGGTTCCCTTTGCAAGTTTTTTGACACAGTGAAGTTTTTTTGACAAAAACGTTATTTTAACTAGCGTCATTAAAAACATTTTAATTATATTCTTGTTTTATTTTATCTATAATTCTTTATGTTTCTGTATTATAAGCATTGTTGATGAAATATGAATTTATTGGGCCAATAAATTTAGCATGCTCAATTAGACTATTTTTTTAATTTTTTTTTTTACGTTTAGTTATGCTAAATTTAAGTTTTTATTTATTGCAACCGAATGTACAATTACATTTGTATGCATTAGGTTTTGAATTATAAAGTAAAGATTATTTAAAATATTAATAGGCGATTTTTCATGTGTACCTGGGTATAAAATGACTAGATCATTTTTTGTTAGTTTTTTTAATTTTTTTATATGAACTCAGAGTCCCACTAAGAAGGTTTTTTTATTTTTTTTGCTCTTCTGTAAAATAAGTTGTTTGCAATCAGCTCGTTCTTGCCGTGTACGCTTCAATAACCATTCTCTCTATACTTGATCTTTCAAATTTCTTCGGTTTAAACGAAAAAACATATATTAAAACCACTTATTTTGTTTGACGTTACTAAACTGTACAGTGTTTCGGCCTCGTGGTGTAATGGTCAGTGCATTTGCCTACAATGCGACATGGTTGATATGAAATATTATTTAAAAAGGTGTTTTTACACTAGAATATTTCATATTCTCAGGACTGACACCTGAAGCGTAAATTTGATCATCTTACCTTCATGTAACAAAAATGATCAAGATACGCTGCAATTTGTGTACCAATACAGTGCCCTATGCACCATTAGGTGCGGAAAGGGAAAGATGATGATGATGATGAAACTGTTCATAATACAATCGATAAGCACAATGGACGTGAAATGATTTTTTTAAGTAATATATACAGTACGCGATGATGCCCGATATAACATTTTACATAAATGCAACGAGAGCATTAAGAATGCATTTTGTCGGAAGAAGGAACTGCGCAATCCTCTTAAAGTAAAAAAGGAACGTTTTCCTGAATGCACTTTCATATTATTTCTCCGCATTAAGGGGACATCTTTTGATGCAGCAAAGAGCATTTGCGCAATAAATGAGGTTATTTATTTGAGTGAAAACTTAATGCAAAAGAACGGAAATTCTGTCTGTTAAGTATTTGTTGTCATCATGCATACAAAAAAATAAATAAGTTGGGAGTACCAGGGCAGCGATAATAATGGGAAGTTAAGGACGTCATACCTTCACCATGACGGTATAGTTAAAAATAAATTCTCCCAAGCGATTACGAAGATACACTACAGACCCCTTACCTTCAAGTTTCGAGGAAAGTTCATCGGAATGTACCGGCGGGTTAAGTATTTCACGGTTCACATATCTACTCATTAAACATTATTTAAAATTTGCCCTACCGAGCATTTTTGGCTTTTGTTACAATTTGTTTTATTTTGTTATCTCTCTGAGGTGTTCAGTTTTTTTCATAAAAGCTTTTGTAAAATATGAGAGTGAAATAAGTAAATGTTGAAGCCGAATTAAATTCTGACATAAATGTAGTTTTGAATCCAAACGGCTAGATGCAGTTGTCAAACTGACTAGATGCTGCCCTATTTACATATAAGAGCATCTAGCCATACAAACGTAGCCACCGTAAAAAAATAATTTATTTATTATATTTTTTCCATCTGTTTTACTATCTTTCTGAGTATCGATGTATCAAAAGAGCCGGTTTTGTAATGCCTCGGTATTTAAATACACACGAAAGTTAAGCGTTCCGTCTTGGAAAAGTCATATCATGTTCAAGAGAGAATTTTTTGCTTGAATTTGGAATCATTGGGTTTATAATTGTTTTAAAGTGGCCACTTTTTATCACAGAAGCCGATTAAAAATATGAATGAAAACTAGACGCGGACTAAATTGTCGGGGTCGTTCATTGGTTGGATTCGATCATATGACGTCGAAATGACAAATCGGTAGGACTTACCAAAGAAGATAGAGATAGTACAGAAGTTAATTATTCCGTTTCATTATGTACTGATGAAGATAGCATTTATACTCGCGGCCCTGGACCAAGAATAATATTTTTATCAATTTTTTTGTACAAAATAAAATATTATTTTCTACGTTTCGTTGATTACAAAAATATATTTTTTTTACATTTTTTACATTTTTTTTTTTGCACCACAACAGGCCAGGAGGCCTAATTACAGCGGTGAATTACATCACAGAGCACCCAGGCTTGAGAAAAATCAGATTTATTTTTTTGTGTTCTCACCGGGAATCTAACCCGGAACCTTCCGTGCGTGAGTCAAGCATCTTGACCACTACACCACGGAGGCCGCCATGTCGGACTGTGTGTATGTCACTTAATCTAAACAGATCATTTTTCCACCTTCAAATCACAGATTCTGCATAAAGAAAGAGTCAAGACAGAAGAGCCTAATCCTGACTAGTAAACAATGGACTAAACATGCACAATGACTAACCTCACAATATTAAAACATCGACCTTGCAGAAATTCAAAAATGAACGAAAAAACATAATAAAAAACAACAAACGTACCTGAAAGTGTATAATATAAACAGCAATATTTGTGTATTAAACAACTAACTTTACCATAGTGCATGAATAATAAAACGGCAATTGAATAACATAGACACCCAAATAACATAAGTAGAGATGACGGCGCGGCGACGTGCTTTAATAACATTCAACATGGTTCCTAGAACTGCATACGATAAACAACAAAATGGCACTGAATATATCTACTGCCGATTGTGACACACTACAAACTACTCGTACTAGTGCATAAACATTTTTTTAACGTAACACATAATCTACCGTGATGATGGCTCCTGCAATGGTAGCCAAAACGTCTAAACAAACCCAACCTTAACGGGATTACCCAAAAAATATGATACATATTAAATCATTATTTTGTATACTGAATAAACAAAAAATGAAACGAAATATCATTTTGCGGTTTTTTAAATGTAAGTGTTTATTTTTGTTTTACGTTCGTTTCATGTTTTTCCTAGAAATAAACCAGCTTTTGAAAATTATTTGATCAAAGTTTATGGTAAATTATATTTAATATCGTTTGGAAGAGACTTTGTGAGCTTTTTTTGTTTTATTTTCATTTTATAAGAACTTTTTGTATCACCTTGTCATAAACAGAGAATAATACATTTAAGAAAAGTCGTCTGGGGGCTTTCGAATTCATTTAAAAATTAATCATAAATTGGGGGTGTCTATAATCGTAATACGATATTGTTTACCTTCGAAATGCTTTGAAGGTATTCTTTGTAAAATACTTGTTTTTAATGTAACCTTGTTTGTTATGTTTGACCCCTATTTATAAATACAAATATTTTTATTTTAATACCATATTGAGCGAACATAAAAAAAATCTGCTTTTACGAAACATATTTTTCTTTTGTCTATTTTGACAACTGGCCGTAACCAAGTGCGTACTCGTATGTTCAAGCTGAATATATTTTTTTCATCTTATAATTTCATATTTATTTCACTTTTAAGGTTCGGGCAAGACCCTTCTTCTTGCATGTGTTTTTTATTTAATGATGCTTAAAGAATGAACATAAATAATAATGATAGTCGAATTGAACACGAATATAAATTAAAAAACATACAAATAATTATTAAAAGTAAAACATGAATAAAAATACTAGCAGAAATAAAAATTTAACATATTTTTTAAAATACTTAAATACGTCAAAATATGAAGAGATATTTAAAAATTAAAACAAACAAAAAAAGTATGTCAGAAAAACAACTGCTCACGTATATATTGAACGCACAGAATGTACATATTTTTTCAATTAGTTCTGCCGTCACGTGAATTATCAATTAAATTATGAAAATAATTTCAGCGCTTTTACTGCACAAAAATCAACAGTTAGAAGTTTTTTTTTTGATTGGCGTGTTCAAACATATAAAGAATGGTGAATGTTACACAGGATGATATCATCATAATTTTTCTATCCGCGCCCAGTGGTGCCGCGTTCGCACTCCAATGAGGAAGTTTAGTGCTACGGGAAATCAATAAAAAAAAAAATTCTTAAGCGCCGTATTAATTGGAACATATAATTTTGCAGCGAAGTTTCTTAAAATGTATGAAAAAAATATAAATAAAATAAAAAACTTTGAACGACGTCACTAGCTCTTCCAAATCAACCAATGATATAGAGTTGTAATAGATTTCCGGTTTACGGTAAACCAACTGACCAATCAGCATAACTCACCGAGAAGAAGGGGATGAAAACTTGAGACGTCGCTCGCGTAGTAATTTCAAAATATTTTATTTTCTTTCCTTACAAGTTGATTTTTACATTAATTTTTGTTTTTTTTTATATTAATTGTTGGCCTTTTGGTGTAATGGTCAGCGCGTTTGCCTACCATGCAAGAGGTCTCGGGTTCGATTCCCGACATAGTTGATGTGGAATATTTATTTAAAAGGGGGTTTTAACACTGGAATATTTCATAGTCCCTGAAGCGTAAGACTGATCATCTTACCTTCGTGTAACAAAATGATCAAGGTACGCTGCGATTGGTGTGCCAATGCAGTGCCATATGCAGCATTAGGTGCGGAAAGGGAATGATGATTGTGATTAGTTTTTATTTTAGTTTAAATTTATTTAGGAAGTTTTCATCTTTTATTTTTTTTTTATTCATCTATTATACATATTTAGTAAGTTATCTCTACATTGTTATATTAAAATAAAAAATGTTTGGTTTTATACGGTAGAATTGGTTTGCAATATTTAACCATTTAACAGAAATAAAAAATATTATTAGTATAAATCAAAGCTCACAAGCCTTATAAACGACTGGAAATGGAAATAAAAAATGGGGTTAAATTCAAATTATCTTTATATTATTTTTCTCATTAAAAATAATGAGATTAGCGCTGTAAGGCATAAATTTATTGCATAATATTTTAATGGCATTGTTCGCCTCCGGTGTAAAATGTTCAAGCGTTAAATTTATATCAGAAGAGAACAAGGTTTACAAAATAATGAGACAAAACCAATGTGAGGTACTTCTAGTAGGCAAGAATTATTACGCCATTGATTTATATAACTTTACATTAAAAGCCAACTGAAACTAAATTAGTATTTGGGTTTTTACAAATTCACTTTTAAAAACAATTTTGAGAAGACCTGGGAAGTATGTTTACTAGGGACGGAAAGGCTGATAAAGATATTGAAAGGAGGGTGAGTGCCGGGAACAGGGTGAACGGTGCACTAAAATCTACTTTGGCAAACAAATGTTGCTCGCAGGAGGCTAAACTAGCAGTTCACAACGGAGTTCTAGTTCCAACTCTAATGTATGGGAGCGAAGTATGGAATTGGAAAAATAATGATGAAAGTAGGTTGAATGCTGTCGAAATGCGATCCCTCAGGCGAATGTGTGGTAAAACGATGCATGATAGGTGCACAAATGTCGAGATCCGTGAAGTGTGTAAGGCTTAGACATGCATTATTGACAGAATTAAGAAAGGGGTGCTGCGTTGGTTTGGACATGTAGAGCGAATGGACAGCGAAAGAACGGCTAAAAGGATCTACGATGCAAATGTTGATGGATGCAGAAAACGAGGAAGACCGAGAAAGACACGGCACGATCAAGTCCATCAAATACTTGAAGATGGACATTCAAAAGTAGGAATAATCGGCGTGCGTGCATAAGAAGATGTATGAATGTAGAGGAAGCGAGGTATGTATGCCAAGATAGAGTGTTATGGCGTTCTATCCTCTCAGCCTACCCCTGGGGAACACGGGGAAACGGCGTGATGGTTTGTTGTTGTTGTTGTTGTTGTTGTTGTAGAATATGGAAGTTTAGGCGTAGTTATTGGCTAGTTAAAGAGGAAGAAGAGGGGTTTGATAAATAGGTATTTGAATTAGCGGGGCATTTTGGTTATTTTATTTTTATGTTTTTAAATAAACATAATAATAAAACAGACAATAAAAAATAAAAAAATTACATAGCAATGAAATACATATTATTAGAAAAATAGTAAACAAAAAATCACACAAAAGGCATGGCCTAAATCCAAACGAATTTTCTCTATGTAAAAAACCATTCATATTAATTGATCTGTGACATTTGTTCAAAAGGACTTATATTATAACCGCTACTTAAAAAACACAATAATGGCTTAATATCAGTGAAAAATAAAATTATAAAATGTTCAAACAACGTCTGGAACCTTGTGCCAATGAACTCAAAACACGTGATTTGATCGTTTATAAAAAAATGGCTCATGATATAAATAATGTGTCTAGCGATCGTTTTAAAGGGACCCGCCATATTAAAATGGGTAAAAAAGTACCTTAAATAGCCACGTATTAAATTAATGAATAAATATATAATCAACTCTGATTAACTTATACCAAAGCGTCATAAGTTACAATTCAGATAGCGGTAATTAAATAATCGTTTTAAATTAATATGTTGAGGTTTTATTTTTATTATTAATAAAACACATAATACATGAACAAGATATTATACTCCCACGAGTAAAAAAAACACTCATTTGGGTCGGTAAGAAAACATTTTTGTGACAATACATAATATCAGTCAATACAATCCAAAATAGTAAAAATACACCATTAGAAACATAAAACACAATATTATACATTATTTATGAAAATATATTAATAATTATCACTACCTAAAAGATTCTAGTATTATTTTTTAATTGCCACACTTTTGGATTTTCTTTTCGACTTTACTTTTTTTTAGTTCATCGGACGATTTATCAAATTATGAAAGGCTACTTATTAATTTTTATTTATTTATTTACGTACATAAGTTTATTGTATATTATTTGAGACATAAGTCCCAACTCCATGGGACTAAAAGTCCTGTGTTGAGATAGAACGAGCAATTCGTTGACACAGACACATGAGTATATCACCACAAATTTAGATCAGAAACATAAAAAATAATTTTAATAAAACATTTATATGGCACTTCAATATAGTTAACAGTAAATTCATTCATTCGGAAAATCATCAAGGAGTTTCCTACTCAAATCCCTCCCACTAACGAAAATCCAGTCCTTAACTCCTTTCTTAAAAATAGTTTTTGTCCTTGAGAGCTTAATACGCTCTTCCAAAATATTGAATACCCTCAGTACGATAAATATAAGATGTCTCTGAGCTATGAACTCATAGTTTAAATAATTCCATTTAAAAAGCATTAATCTAGAAAGTAATATATACATAATTGTTGTAAACAATAAGCGGTTTTAAAAACTTTTTTAAAATGTCAAAAAAGATCCTGGAATAATTACTATTTTTAAAAGAAAGCGAACCGAGAAAATAAAGAAGCAAAAACATCGAAATAATCTCCAAAAGTTATCTTATAAATTGTGTCAAACCAAAAAAAAACTTAACAAACAATAACATTGAATAATGAGTTTTTTCGTCAGTCGATTTACTACAATAGAATATGAGCTAATCAAAAAATAATAAATTTCATTGTCAAATATATTTTTTTATAATTTGAACCAATGTCCTACCTATTTAAATATCCTATTTTGAAAATAACTGCGTACTCATAAGCATTATAAAACGTTATATGAAAGATTTTTCAAGAATTGAATATACCAAAAGTCTTCATTTTAACATGTGCTAATGTAAGTTAGCACAAAGTACGGAACCATTTTTGTACATTTTTTAAAAACAACATTTTAGTATTTTATTTTTCCTAAGTGTAAGATGATATAACAAAGGATTTCAAAAATTTGTTTGTCAACAAAAAACAAATTTACAAAATCGTTATGTAATTCTAGAGCGATTTCACTTGAAAACAATTTGAAATCAAATACAACGATAGATTACAATTTATTTAAAAATAAATCCGTGAAAATATCCGATATCATTCCCCATCGAATTGAGAAGTACGGAAATTACAATTATTTGAAAAGGAGGCAAGTGAAGGATTTTATTATGTTTACAAACAAGACGTAGGCAACGGAAATATTTTATTTGATTTGAAAAATGTTTTACATAATAAACATCGCAATAGCTTAATTTACCGCTTTCCTATTCAAAAGCAGCATTGAAAAATAAATTAAATGTAATCTTTGCCACAAATACATGTACATATATATCCGTTTATACCAAAAACAGTTTTGATATAAAAACAATATTTTAGAGACAATATTTCTTCTTCTTAATTATAAAGGAATATACTTTGATAAAAAAAACTTTGTTTCGAATATATATTGTATTGATATCAGTAAAATAATATTCGAAACAAAATTTTGTTATTAAAGTATATTCCTTAATAATTAAAAAGACAAAATATTCTGCTTTAAAATATTGGTTTTTTCGGTTACGATGTTTTGGCGATTATGGCTGGAAAAAATTATTTCTTATCAAGCGAAAGGGGACAGGAAAATGAATTTTTGAATTTAAGTTCTAAGAGTCTACTTTAATATTTAATAATTTATATAAATATCATAATTTAGATATTGTTCGTCTATTTTCAAAGTAAAAAATCAGTTTTAAAAAATGAATGAATACTTGAATACTTTAATTACATTTATTTATTAAGTACACTTATAACACTGGCAAAAATTTTGATTCAATTGGTTATCTTTATTTTTTTTTTAAAGTTTATTTAATATTTTTACTGCCTGCTGGGCCTTCTTTATTTAAACGATTTTTTCGCCAATGGAATATACAATTTACTTTTATTTCCAGTGTCCAAAATATAATATACGAGTATGTAATGCCAAGCGTTACCAAGCGAACGAGGTTTCGCAACCACCTCATATATCTCGTCTCACATACTGTAACAAAGTGAATTATGTGAAGCACGATATACATACTAACTTTTCTAATTTATTTCCGATTGTTCGTTACAACTTAATAGCAACCGTCTTGTATGTAGTTAAAACATTATTGATTAGTGTTCGATGTACTGTTACGACAAAGTACTGTATTACCAGACATTACCGAAAATGTAATGTGTCTACTATATGGTCCCCATTTCACAAAATTCATTAAAACAATGTTGAATTAGTTCAACGTCACTTTTTGAGATTCATTCATTTTAAATTGCGTATTTCTATAGAACAAATAACTACATGTCCTTGTTAAATTCTTTGAATTAACTTACTCTGGAGTCGGCCTTTATTGAGTTAATGTTTCAATGTGTATGATACGTTGAAAAGAAAATATGGCAACTGTTTTATTCACCCCGTACAGGCGGAGACGAATTTATTATTTTAAACATGAATAAATAAAACCAACTTCTTTTTTTTAGCCTATCAATAGGCCTAGGGAAGCCCTAATAGATTTGTATTATTAACAAAAAAACATATTGTATTAAACTCAACCTTAACACTCAAAAAATCTTGAATATCATGGAATCTTAGAAACTATCAAAGAAACCATTGAAAAGTAAAGTAGATTTGGTCATGTCAAAATCTAGGCAGACATGGAAAGTGTGTCATCTTTAAAAATGGAACGATAACACAGCTTACTTCCTGAATGCTTGTCTTTGCTGCAGGAACTATGGATGTAAAATTCCGTAATTTTACCAAAAAGCACGGTAAAATACCGTAATTTATGATATTTTATGGTAATTTTCGGTAATAAACGAAAACGACGCACTATTTTTTATTTTTCGAAAATATTACAAATACGAGTAGCCTCGTTTTAGGACTCGTTACATGACAGTGAAATCAGTTTTAGATCCATCTGGTGGTTGTCGAGATTTATTATAAATATTTTAGACTTTCGTATATTTTTTTTCTATAAAATCATAAGGATGTAATTATACGCAAAAAATATTATTTTTTCTCAAAGTAAATCCACAGATTATGGATGCTCTCATGGACTAAACTGTTGCTTTGTTTTTCTGCTGTTACAAATTCCCAAAACTAACTTTACTTAAAAATAAAAATTATCGTCATTCCGAATTTCCTAATGTAAAAACAGCCGATATTTGAAAATGATGGGTAATACGTGTTAACAAGTAGTATTTTTAATTTTGCCATATATTATTATAACAATTTTAAAAATAAATATGGTGGATAAAAAGTAAGTCATGTTTTTAATACTGTGTCCAATCCGCTTACATGAGCAATCTGCCAATGTAAACGCCAGTATGAAAAGCAATGTCATTGTTTAATCATCCATATCTCTTCACGTATTGACATGTTTCACTTAGTGAGATAAGATTTGTAGAAAAAAGCTTCGTTTTGATATAGCTGATGGGATTTAATTTTTCGAATTACTAATCTCTGTGAAAGAATCATGAACAAACGTGATATTTTCGTTATTTATTAAATATAACAAAATATTTTATTAACTTTCCTCCTCTCATCAATCATCTTATAATAATGAACTCTACTTATTTTACGTTTATTAAATAATTTTATAAATTATTTATTAGGTGCTGGATATGAAACAACTGTACCTAAAAGAAGCACTTACACACTTCTGGTCGAACAATAAGGAGAGGTCTCAGCAAAATGTCTATACGAGCTTTTCCTAAAGCATGAATTGTGTCATACCCAAAACCCGTATGACTTTTGCTCAAAGACATCTTTCATTTGTTGTATCGAGTGTTCATATTTTGGAAGAGCGTGGGTATTAAGCTCTAAAGGATAAAAACTATTTTAAAGAGAGGAGTTAAGGACTGGATTTTCCTTAGCGGGAGGGATTTGAGTAGGAAACTCCTTGGTGATTTTCCGAATGTTTGAGTTGACTGTTTATCATATTGATGTGCCATTTATATGTTTTTTTTTTTAAATATTTTTTTTATGTTTCTGATCCTAAATTTTTGGTGATATGCTCATGTGTCTGTGTCAACTAATTGCTCGTCCCATCTCAACACAGGACTTTTAGTCCTATGGGGTTAGGACTTATGTCTCAAATAATACGAAATGAACTACATGTATGTTAATAAATAAATTTGTAATATAATTCTGACTTTGTAAATTAAGGCAGTAACTGTAATTCTCTGGAAGTCTTACATTTACCTGAACAAGTTCGTTTCAGACCTACCCTCATTAGCAATTTGAACCCATCAATAAGGAAATTGAAGAAAATCTAATATTACTAGAAGAAAGTTTTCTCTGACTCCCCTTAACTTAAGGAGGTGAAGGCATCAGATACCGCGATGGAGTTAAGGTTTCCAATTCCTTTTGTTCCGCCGTGGAATAAAACACAACTATAAATTACATCTCGATTTCTCCACAAATGGCGAGCACAATAGCGACATGAATAAACTTCCATGTAAAAATCATTTTTTGTTTACTCGCTCAATTTCCGCGCCGAACAAAAGCTTTTATATTTCGATTTCCTACCATCCATTTATCTAAACCACGTCGTAATAAGGACACAAAGGAAAGTCGATTGGCTTTGTTTCTCCTCATTTCGCTATAAACCAGGATGAGAACAATGAAGGAAATGGCGACTTTCTAGATGTAAGCGCGTTGTGCATCCAGAATTAATTTAATTAGTTGCAATAAACATGGGATGGCTGTAACGTCTATGAAGCCGGGAAAATAAGCTTGTTTGTGCTCAAACGACCTCGCAAATAGCTGTTGTGAGAATCCAAGAGAAAGGGCAAAGGAGAGTAAAAGTATATTATTGTACACAACATGCTAGTATTAAAGTCAGCCTTCTTGATTGGAGTGGAGAAAACTGCTGTTGGAGACCAATTTGAAAGAAGCGATTTTTTCCTTCAACTTCACGTTCTGCTTATTTATGATTCTTTCTATTTAACACAATACAGAGAACACGCGCCTTCGTTTAAATCTGCAAAATCCAATTACATTTCTTGCAGAAGTAACTTGTTACTTTCTCCGCCGAAACTTTTATCTCTCAATAAAACGGCTTTAATCCGAATAAATGGATTCATTATTTAACCTAGGTTTTATAAAGTCATTCGTTTATCAATCCTTGGATTAGTAATTTTGCAGCATATTATTTAAATTGCAATTGTTTCATCTGTTTTATAGTTCAATCTCAGATAATTTTTATTATATAACTTTCAAACAAGCATTTAACTAACAAATGTACCTAGCATTTCGAATTATGCGCTTTTAAGGGTAGCTTTGTTTAATTTTTAAAGTTGTTTTTGCTATTTGAAATAAATATAAAATAATATTTTTTTTACAAGAAACAGTACTGGCAAGGTAAAGTTTGTTCTTTCTGAGGACTTGTCTTATTGTAATTTAATTTTAATTTAATAAACTAACTATTTCAGTAAAATCGGCTATTATAAGACTAACTATGGTTTCCTGGCATCTCTACCCAGAATGATCAGACTTGTTAACAAAAATCAGTGAGATAAATTATTTCGGCTCTAATTGAAATATTAAATAACTTGATTAATGAATATACTCTCATAAAATGTAAAAAAACATCATCAGGCTCAAGAATGAGACGTACGCTGAAAATCTGGCTTTTGGAACGTGTTTTTTTTTATATTGAGTTTTGTGTGTTTTATTTATTTTGACTTTTTTTTGTTTTTAATATTCTATCTGTTACATACTTTTGATGTCAAATTATATGAATATTTTTTTTAATTAAGAGGTAGTAATAAAAATATGTATCTCAATTAATTATTTATTTATTCACGTACATAAGTTTATTGTACATTATTTGAGACATAAATCCCAACTACATGGGACTAATAATTCTGTGTTGAGTTAGGAAGAGCAATTAGTTGACACAGGCACATGAGTATATCACCACAAATATAGGAACAGAATCTCAAAAAATAATTTAAAAAAAACATATATATGGCATATCAATATGGTTAACAGTAAACTTAAATATTCGGAAAATCATCATGGAGTTTACTACTCTAATTCCTCCCACTAAGGAAAATCCAGTCCTTAACTCCAATCTTTAAAATAGTGTTTGTTTTTGAGAGCTTAGTACGCTCTTCCAAAATATTAAACACTCTCGGTGCGACAAATGAGATATGTCTCTGAGCAAAATTCGTACGGGTTTTAAGTATGACTTAATTCATGCTCTGGGAAAATCTCGTATGGGCATTTTGCTGAGACCTCTCCTTATTGCTCGATCAGAAGTGTGTAAGTTCTTCTTTTAAATACAGTTGTCTCATATCTAGCACCTTCATGTATTGGAACAACGGCTCTGACGACAACCCCCCAAGCCAGCTTTTCCATATATTGCATTGTGGATTGAAACAGAACAAAGTACACACTTCTGAGAGTGCCAATATTCAGAATGTCTCTAAGGGAGCAGAATAGATGGCACAGCTTTCTCAACCTAGAGTCTAGTGACTGGACCTGAGCCTCTCATCGCAAACTTCTATCAATGTTAGCACCAACGTATTTTATGGAATCTACCCAATACAGAAGTTGGTATGTTTTATCACAGTAAATTCTTATATTAAGCGTATTGCTCTGCCGTGTAATCCCTAAACCGCAGTAACTCGAAAAAGCCACTTTGGAGAAAATCGCAAAAAACTTTTCTAACAAGTGATTCGCAATATAAAATAAAAACCTTTCAGATGAAAGCATATTTTTGTGTTTTATTTATGATAACAAATTATTGTGAGAAAAGGGAATGTCATAAAGTAAGTCATTAAAAAAAGAGTTTTACGAATTATCATCAGTAATTGCAGACAAAAATTTACCCAAAACAAGTTAAAATGCAGTATTCAAACTTGATAATGCAAAAAGGCTAGTTTTAGTAACTCCTAGTTATTATAACAGCCTAAAATGCAGAATTTCATAAGGTTTAATGCATTTTTGTTTTTTTTGTTTTTTTTTTAGAAAACTGAAATACTTTCTTCTTTTAAGTAGATATAAGCATAATTAAATTTATTTCAACAGAGAGGGAAAACATTTTTGAGAAGGGAATATGAAAGTCTAGGCAATTACAGGGCTTATGACCTGTCATTGGCTGGTTTAAGTGGCCACTTTACACACTTGCAACATTCACTATTCTGCCCATGTTGAACATCCACATTTCCTCAACTCTTACATCTGTTGACTTTTGTGAAGTAAAAGAGCTGAAACCTTTATTGCGTGGGTGAGATTCATCCGGCTGGACCAAATCGCCTACTAGGCAACGCTTTTTATACTACTTCTTTTACCAGGTAGTTAATTCAACAATGTTTTAGTATGTTCAAATGCTTGCAGACTGGCAGGATTTACTCCCTAGGGAGTAAATCATATTTAAATTTATTTCAACAGGGGAGGAAAACATTTTTGAGAAGGGAATATGGAAGTCTAGGCATTTACAAAAGTCAACAGATGGAAGAGTTGAGGAAATGTGGATGTTCAAGCATGGACAGAATGGTGAATGTTACAGTGTGTAAAGTGGCCATTTAAACCAGCCAATGACAAGTCATAAGCCCTGCAAATGCCTAGACTTCCATATTCTCTTCTCAAAAATGTTTTTCCCTCTCTGTTAAAATAAATTTAAATATGAATAGCTACCTAGGGAGGAAATTTAGCCATTCTGCAAGCATTTGGACCTATAAGCAGTTTGAATGAAAACACAAATCAATTTCTTTTAATTCTTTATAATTTATTTATCAAATTATAATGTAAAAAATGTAAAAAAAGCTACACATATATTTTAAAAGCTGCATTGTTGGTATTTTAATAATTTACGTGCAAACAAATTGATTTTATTGCATGGGTGGGCTAAAGAGTTAGATACACTTAAAGCTAATGAAATGCTGATTGCGAATGAATAAATAACTTAAAACGACAAAATGTGGGTTTCAGCGGTTTAAACTCTGCACGGCAGTACTGACGAACTACAGTCATGTACTTCAGTAGGACTTGATAAATTGTTTTTATTTGTAGGTAAATAAATAAATAAAACAAATGGACGACGGTAAAACAAGTATATATGGCAAAAATGAACGGTAACGTGAGACGAAGACAACCAAGGAGGACGTGGCATGATCAGATAAACCAAAATCTTAAGTCTGGTCATGTCAAAAGTAGACAGAACCGAAGGGCATGTATGACAAGATGTATGAATGTGGAAGAAGCTAGGAATGTATGCCAAGATAGACGTGTGTGGCGGTCCTTTCTCTCTGCCTAGCCCTACGGGGAAACGGCGTGATGGTAGAAGTAGTAGTAGTAGTAGTAATAAAACAACAAAAAATCAATAAAGAAATTCCATAGACCAATAATCTATCTGAATCCCGTAACGTCCGTCCGATAATTTTTTTTTTCTTTTATTGTCTCGTTTCTAGTGTTTAACTAAATTAATCTGTCTTTTTCGTTACAATATATATTAAATATATGGTTGTTGATGCCACCCGTCAATTAATGGGAATTCAACTGGCTACGTTTTCGTCAGAGGGTGGAATACAAACTCTGTTGGCTTATGTATAAGGCACTGAACGACTCTGCTCCAGAATATCTAAGCGACCTTTGCATTCCAGATGAACTAGCTGACAGACGTCTTACGCTTAGATCTACGTCGAGAGGAAAAGTTATTATACCTCCACGCAAACAGCGCACTAAATTCGGCGAACGCGCATTTGCGGTCTCAGGCCCTACGGCACGGAATGCTCTCCCAGCAGAGGTGCGAAACTGTAAGAGTGATGTGGTCTTTCGGAAAAAACTTAAAACCCCCTTGTTCTCTAAATCATTTGAATAAATCCATTGCATGTAATAACAAAGTAAATTGTTTTTATTAAATTACAAATTTAAAAAGTTAAAATTAGATTTATTTATTTATACAGGCTGTTCTTAAAACCCTGTCACATCCGAAACCACAATAATCAATATGAGCAAAAAGACATATTGACACATAAAAATATTTTTTTAGAACGCCAAAAATCTTTTTGATTGCGCCCCCTTCGTTTTACTCCTGCAGAGGTTAGCAACCATTTGTTTTTTTTTAAATATATATATTTTTTAATTTGTTTGTTCTAAATATTGTTTTAATTATGCTAATATGTCTTCTTGCCCATATTGATCATCGTGGTTTCGGATGCGACAGTGTTTTAAGAACACCATGTACAATCAGTTTGAAAAGCGCCCTTGAAGTATTATATTACGAAAAGGGCGCTATGTAAGTTATATCCATAATTATAATTATAATAATAAATATTAAGTCTGGTTAATTTTATTAAAATTACTTTAAATTAATCCATACAGGTTAATTAATTAACCTGTTAAAAATTTTAAAACAAAATAGTTTAAATGCGTGTATTTAAAACAAACTAGAGTTTTTTTAAAACAAGTCAAATGTTATATTTAAAATCTAACTACTATTCAGATATTCTGATAGCGTTTATTTGTGTTATTAAGTCCCATGTCATTAGCACTTCTTGAGTTTGTGGTTTTTGTTAGTATATTTTAGACCGTCGTATCGTGTTATAACTTCCGGGCAACATGTTTACGGAAATAATAGTGAATAAACCACTTATTCAACATTTTGGGGTGGAAAATTATATTTTAATCAAACGAAAAGCAATTTTACTGAAGACTTGATAATTAAGCTCAAGTTTTGTTGGAATTGAACTTTTAATTGTAAAAAATTAAAACGGATAATTTGATGAATATATTGGAACCTTTGTACTCGGACTCGGACTCACGGCTCAAAGGTTAGTGGTTCAAATCCCACTTTACCCCAACTTGATTCCCATTTTCTAATAGTGAATTATTTACAACTCGTTAAAAATGGCCCTAAATAATGAAATATTTATGTAAATCATAAGAACGCAAATACTTATTTTTTAAAAAAGAAAACACCTTTCTTATGTTCGAATACGCATATTTCTTCAACTTTTATTTGGGTTAATTTTCATTTTAAAAAATCCTAAAACCTTCATTGATATAAAAAATTCTACATCTTTGTTAGAATATCTATCAATCTTAATAAACTCCCTTATTGTTGGTAAAATTAAGAATATTATTTACAGAGTTATAAGATTTGCTGATACTCAAAATATTGTTTACTTAAGAGTACTTCTTTTTTAATAAGTGTTGTTATGTGCCGGGTAAGGTGTTTGGGGGCACTTTGTAATGAGTAATTGAATCGCCCTCTAGTCGTCAATAAAATGCAGCTTCGAAGATGGTATTGTTTTATTTGGTTCACTTTTGAAGATAACAATATGTCGCCAACTGCACTCGTTGGGTTTACTGTACTTAATTTAATAATCACTTATTTGTTTATAAATTTGTATAAACCACTTAATTTTTTTTAATTACACTTCAACCGGTTAAAAAATAAAAAAAATAATAAAAAAATTAAAAAATTAAAAAAAATAAATTAATTGGTTTATACAAATTTATAAACAAATAAGTGTAAAATGTCATACCACAAAGTGAAAAATGTTTTTGATAACAGTAATATAATTTGATAATATTCAAGTTAACATTTAATAATAAATTCTCGTAGTCACGACGTACGAAATTAGGAATCTAATTACAGTGTGTCCTCCTGGAATCAATGTATGCCATTATAAAGCATACATTTTCAGTAAATGGAGGAGATTATAGTAAGTTAATTTATGAAAGGTTCAGTTTGGAGCATCACAAGGTGCATCTAAATAGTCAATCTTTAGACATACAACATTGTCCCTTGGGACATCCGCCCCTTGCAGGTGAGAGCATTAAGAGAAGTAAATTATCAAACGCGTATAGACTCTAGATATAAATTGTCAAATGGGTATAGACTACGACTGATAAATAACCCTTGGCTCAAATAAAATGTCAAGCCAAAGATCAAAAATAAAATAGTTGCGGTACCATATTAAGGTGTGGGAGATGGCAATTATCTAACAAGGGTTTGCGCTAGTTTTTAATATAACAAAAGGCAAAAAGGTTGGCACACAACAGTGTTATAGATAAAATATTGAACTGATACATTTAGTGTATTACTGTTTTTCAAAAATATGATAACCAATAAATATACATGTTTTACTTCAACACAAATGCCTCCTCAATACGGTGTGAAAAATAAAACTGCATGTCAGGCTGATTATGCTTAACTGAAATCGACAAAATCGACATTTCGCTGTTCCGTTTTCCGCACCCCAAAACTGAACCGGTTTTGTTTTTTTTTTTGAGAAAGAGTATCAGAATTTTTTTTTGAGAAAGAGTATCAGAAAAAAATTTCGGTGTCGGTAATTTTTACGTTTTTCAAAATTTTTTATCGTATTTGCATACCGTACGTCCGAAGACAGCAGATAAAACTGGGCGCTTTGATTTTATGGTTTATTATATATTTTTGGATGGTCCTAGCTCCCATAAGAAACAATTTATAAAAAAAGCAAAACAAAGAGTCGCGTCAGTAGTAAATATCTGAAATGTGTAGAGAAATCCAGGAAGAAAACGCGGGAATACGTTTAAATGAAAAAAAGTCAGACCGCGTTTCCTCTTAAGATTTCAGTTCAGTTCAATGCCACAGAGTGGTATTTAATCATCATTACTACTACTACTAATACCACTTCTACCATCACGCCATTTCTCCGTAGGGGTAGGCAGAGAGAATGGACCGCCACACACGTCAATCCTGGCATACATTCCTAGCTTCCTCCACATTCATACATCTTGTCATTCATGCCCTTCGGTTCTGTCTGCTTTTGACATGACCAGACTTAAGATTTTGGTTTTTCTGATCATGCCACGTCTTGCTTGGTCGTCCTCGTCTCATGTTACCGTTTATTTTCGCCATATGTACTTGTTTTGCCATTTTTTCGTCGACCATTTGTTCTACATGAACAAACCATCTCAGAGACCCTTTCTTAATCTAATCTGTTAAACTTGACTCAGATTTACACTCTCGCCTGATTTCATCATTCGTAACCCTGTCATACATTGATTTCCCACACATTCATCGAAGAGATCGCATTTCAACCACGTTCACTCGGCCTTTATCCTTCTTCTGCTAGTTCCGTGTTTCATTTACATACATGAGTGTTGGGACCAAAACTCCGTTGTGCACTGCATTCATCATAAATCAGATAAAATAATGTTTGCATGCATACAGATTCCAGATTCCACTTATAGTAAGAAATAATTATTTATATCGTTGTACTATATATATAAAACATTTAACTATCCACATTATACGTACTCTGCCTTAAGCCTCTGTATTAAGATACAAAATACAGGAGAAAAACTGTTTTCTTTTGCCGCGAGAGCGGTTCAGAAAAGCACCCCAGACGGGATATAACATGACTTGACCTTGTGATATTTTTATACCACGTGTCCGGGGCTGAAGTGACCGGCCGTTGTCATATAAAAATATTTAAAAAATATCCAGAAAAATCTTTCAAGTGGGGTTCTACATAATATCTAAAAGTAAAAAGCTTTTACGCTTTATTGAGAAACCTTTAGATTTTAATCAATTATGGGAATTTAAAAAATCTTTAATTTTAATTTCGTTGTTTTAACTAATAAAAACAAAAACAACAAAAAATGAGGTAGGTTTTTTGGGATAAAAAAACATAAAACACAAAAAAAACTTTTTTTACGTAAATGCCGATTTTATTGAAAAAAAACATCCTTTAAGTTTGTTATTACTGTTGATAATCATTCTACTAAAGACATTCTGAAATACACTAAGAAGGTATTTTACCATCCCTTTGTAAATGATTAGCCTATATATCCTGCTAAATCACATTTATGATTTAAAATCGATTTCGCAATCTCTGATTATCGCAAAAAAAAATGTAAATGTCATTTAAATCGTCGCTTAAGTTAACTAGAGGTATTTCCTCCGTTTAAAGAACATTTAAAAATGGCGTCAGACGGATCTGCTTAATTATTTAAGCGTTAAAAATCTTCTATAATCGAAATAATTAGGTGAGAAAAAAGATTTTATGTAAAATTAGGTTAGTATCCTATCAAAAAAAAAAAAAAAACTCGATTAGAGCTTGTAAAAACGTTATCTCTACATGATTTCGTAACCTAGCAGAGTTGTATTTCGATGTTTGACAGTCAGTTTAACATTCACTCTTGATAAAATATGTTGGTTTCTTATGCATACTGACATATTTAAACTTAAGAAAAAATATCATTTTTAATGTATCAAATGTTAATAAATTAGAAACGCTAAAGTGAAAATACTACAACAAAAAATAATAACTGTTGAAATATAAATACTACAGATACATGAACCTTAACGCCATAAAAAGTAACCTTAATTAGTAAAAACATTTAAGTTTGTAAGTGAAAATTCTTGATGGAAGTTCATTGTAATTTATAATAGAAATAACAGACGAGTGATACTTTAATCCACAAATTTGGAATATCCAGTGACCAATTTCATCGTTTTCGTGACATCTTCGAGACTGGTATCTTTATTAAGGAGTTCAAGGTATTTATACAAAACAGAGGTAAGGATAGATAATTAAAAATTTCATGAAAGTAAATTAAATAAAGTTATTTTTATCTCGAGGATCATAATCATTTTTTTTCCGGGTTCTCATTAGTTTACTCATTAGTTAACTCGAAAAAATTTTGATGATGATCCTTAAGATGAAAATAACTTTATTTAATTTACTTTCATAAAATTTAAAATTATCTATCCTTACCTCTGTTTTGTATAAATACATTGAACTCCTTAATAAAGATACCAGTCTCGAAGATGTCGCGAAAGTGATAAACCGGTCACTGGATATTCTAATTTGTGGATTGAAGTATCACTCGTCTTTTATTTATATAATAAAGTAACCTTAATTATTGAAACTCATTTTCAATAACATGTAAATTACTGCGATATATCTAAAACTTATGAAAACTAACATAATTAAAGGTGGTAACTGAGGAATGACGGAGTTATGAGAACGTGGGAATGTAGATTTTGAAAAATGTGAGATTTTTACTACAAATGCATAGATTTATAGTCAGGGCTTTCCGCGAATGTGTTACCAGACTTATCGGTCTTGAATACCTAGTTGAAACATCGATTCAGCATTATTTCATTGGTGAAATCGATTGGTTGCAAATATCATTTAAAACGGGTAGCTAATTTTATATTACATTTTGTTAATCAGGATTGACAAGGAGATGGTGTAATACTCCCTTTAACTATGTTTTTTTATCAATCTTTCATAGATTTCAAGAAATGCGACCCCAAACATGGCCCCGTGTTGTGTTTGGAACTATTATGGTCAGCAGTTGCGTGCACAGAGTTTTTAACTAGTGTAGGCAGAAAAAAACGGTGTTTTTTATAATGTAAGCATAGAATTAAGAATAGTCTAGAAACCACCTACGTGCATCAAACAGAAGGCGACTAAACGACTCTTAAAATAGGAGTTTTACGTTTTGACCTATTAGTTTCTTTGTAGACGTCGCTCAATACGCATCTCCCGATTTGAATTAAACTATGCTGTGTTGTGTTGCTTTAAAGTTTAGAAATACTGCTGGTATCCAAAAGAAACAAAGTGGGATCACATTTCATATGTAATTAGCAAATGCATGTGTATGTAGTAAATGCATTACTTTAAAATTGAATTATTTTTCCATGTGTCAGATTATCAAAAAAAACAAAATGGACATTTCGTTGGTGTTGCCAGGGTAGTAACTTTTTTACCCTACTTTGCTTATCTAATGAAAATTGGCCCTCGAATTAAACAACGCCGTGGTGGACGTTTGACCGACATTATCTTTAAAACATGGAATATTATTTAACATTATATAAAAATATCAGTTTTATGTAAAAGAAAATTTGTTTTATATTTTAAGTTTAAAGTTCATTAATTCAATTACTCTTATTAAATGACGCTTTACTTATTTACTCTGTAGTGTCAATCAATGTTTCCGTGCACAATAAAATTTTAGAGAAATTAGCAAATTGCTTTTTTTTAACGTTATATTTGTGTTATGATTATATTTTTTCCCATCTGGCAACATTACTCTGTGATTTCACGAATGCGCGCAGTTAAAGTGGGACAAAGAGGGGGGTTTTTTGCACGCAGTCCGATGTACTCAAATATGATTCTACGCTCCTTCTGGACTATTCTCAATTCTATGAATGTAAGTAATAAATCTTACCAAACAGTTTCCTTTACTTGTGACATTAGTATTTTGTCCATAAAGGATAACCGAGAAAACGCGTTGTTTCTTAAAACGGTTAAACACATATTTCCGTCACTATCACAAGAATATAATAAATAAATGTGGACCGTATTCGCAATTTTACGAACGTAATTGATTTGAAGCGTTTGAGGTTATATATTTGACATTTGATCTTTGACCGTCTTTTATTAAATAATAATTGAAAAAAACGCTAGATGTCAGTAACGTATTAGTTTGTTCATGAAAAGCACTGCCTTCGAAGTAATTTATACACACGTAATAACAACTGAAAAAAAACCCACACACACACACGTATTGTTCATGTAAACAGCAGCTGCAGTATGAACAAAATAAGCATTTGTAGTTTGTGCCTTAGCCGATCCTGAACAATGGCGGCGCACTAATTGGTACGACACAGTACGTAACTGAATTTTATCTGGCGCATTTAAAAATTTTTACTAATAGTTACTTGCATATTGTATATTATTTTTTGTTATTGTTTTAATTAAATTCTAGTAGGGTAGGCACTGTTTATGTGCTTATAAGAAACGCACGCCAGTGATGGTCGCTAAAGTGATTCTCTCGAGCGGCGCGGCTCGGCGATTACTCACCGTACCGACTTTAGTTCCGAAAAATAGTTCTAAACACAACACAGTGCCATGTGAGAAAATGATTTTCTAAAATGATAACACATACTTAAACGGATGTTTTTTCCAAATAATTCGGTATTTAGGTAAAAAAAAAAAGAAAATATGTTAAATTTTTACTTCCGTATTTTTAAAATACATAAATCTATCTTATTTTGGCTGTTTTTATTTATAATATTTAAAATAATGTGATCACAATTAATTTTTTTTTATCACCACAATTTACTTAAGTCTAAAGGTTTTACAAACATGACAAATGTTTTTTTTACTTTAAGAGATAGACTCCCCTTTTTAATGTTTTTGTTGATATATTTTCAAAAAACAACGGCCGGTCACCGGACAGTTGTATAATCCGAACCAATTTTAAAAATAAATATTAAAATGTAAAAAACAAGTACATTCCTCAAATGTCAAATGTATCTTATATCTTTGTCTATTGTCTAAACAACAATTGCTGATTTTATTATCTTTTTGATTAATAACTTAAGAAATTCATCAATCTTCATCAATCACCAAATTTGCCATGGCGGAGAATTTCCTATTGACAAAGAATAAATTATTCTTGGTTTTACAAGATAGGGAAAATTTGAAAGTCTATGAGACGTATTTTTGCAAAATAATTATAATATTGTAATCTAAATGGTAATCAGAAGACGAAATGATAAGTTAATTAATATTTGAAGCCGTGGTGACGGCCTTATTATAATGGTTCACGGAGATTTGATACAAATCCATTTCAGATGTGAAGACGAGCTTAAATGAAGATTTTAACTTGCTTTTATCCTAATTGATGAGAGCTGCGATATGATTTCGATTCATCTCCGTCATTCTGAGATCTTCTGCTGAAAGAACATTATTTTACTAACAAAACCGATCTCTTTCGTTTCAATCATATTTCAAAACATCAGAAAAGGTATTTATTTTGTGAAAATGTTTATTTTAATCATTTTTATGGCACGCATACAATAAAACATTTAAAAATTAAAAACATAATAATTATTTTTATGATTTATTTTCTCTGCTCAATTAAATTAAACTTGAGTGGATAAAAAAAGAAAGTCATTCTAGAAGATACCATGTGATTTTAAATAATGTACTGGGTACCTGTTTTAATTTTCATAACTAATTTCAATGTTATTACAGTTGATGTCTCCTGTCCATTAATAATTATTTATTTTTAAAAAAAATACATATTTTTGTTCATATGATTTACCCAAATATTTCATTTTTAGGGCCATTTTCCACGAGTTATAAATAACTAACTATTAGAAAATAGGAATCACGTTGGGGTAGAGCGGTATTCGAACCACGAAACTTTGAGCTGTGAGTCTGAGATACTAGCCACGGTACTACAACCCGATTCAACGCTTTTGTTGCGTCTCTGTTCGGTTTTTGTAATGGTATCAAGGAAGGTCTTTCAATTAATAAAATGTTTCGGTTGCAGTCGGAATTATCGCCTCAGAGAGACTTATTTTCGGAATCTTTAAGTTCAGTCATATCAGACCACTACTTCGAGAACTGCACTGGCTACGTTTTCCACAAAATGTGGGATACAAACTCAGTTGGATTATTCACTGGTCACTGCACAACTTTACTCTGCTCCGGAATATTTAGAATGCATTTCAGATGAACAATTCTTGAACACTCCAGATAACAGACGTTTTAAGGTTGAATTGAACGTAGTTATGCAGAAAGCGGCCAGTCCATAATTTTGAAAAAATCAGCTATTGCTTTTATCGGGTGCAGTAATGTCAATTCTATGTTCTTCTAAAAACATCCAAGCGACTTTTTTACAAAAAACTGTAATAATTACATTTTTTAAAAAGTGTTGATCCCAAAAATGGCATTTCTCAATTTGCAGAAAACACCCACAGCTCAAGAAAAATCTTACAGTACTTTAAAACTTCTACTAAAAATGGTCAAATACGTAATAAGATACTTGTTTGAGATATAAAACAAAACTAATGTATTAATTGTTTATCATTGTCAAAGTCAAAAACATCGTCATGTAGATTTGATTATTAACTCTTTTCACAAAAGTGCTATTATCTCAGTTTCACTTTTCTATGGCTGGCTGCTTTCAGCATAACTGCGTTCAATTACATTGTTGTGTTCAGCGTCATGGCTAGGGGTCATGAGTACCCTTGGCAAGATTTGAGTTTCGCGCCACCCAAAACTTAATTTATAGGAAGATAAAGAGAAAAGAAGGCCGCGGCTCTTCATGGTACGCCCCCCTGAGAGTTGCGCCCCCGGCAGCCGCTCGCCTAGCCCGCCCCTTGCTGCAACACTTGTTCTGTTATGGTGTTTTAAGGTTCGATCTATCGCGACAGCGAGTTAAGTAGATAGGCAGTATCTGCATATTTTAATGATAGGTATTTGAACATTATTTTTCTGTCACTGCTTCGAAAATGCCCCCTTGATACTGAACTGAAAAACAACTGCAAGTTTAAGTCAAAATTAGCAAAAGATAGCAGATAAAACTGGCTTCTTGTAATGTTTTTTGGGTGGACCTAGCTTTCATGCGAAACATTATATCAAAAAAGCTAAATAATAGAGACTCGCCAATTGTAAATATCTATATTATGCGAAAAAATCACTGCTCTACTGCCCATCATTCAGGGAGGAAATACGGGAATACGTTTGTATGAAGAAAAGTAAAACCGTGTTTCCTCTTAAGCCAGGATTTTATTGTTGTGTCGTGTTGTGTCGTGGTGTGTAGTGGTGTGGTGTATTGAGGGCTCTACTTCCGTTTTTATTGATCACTCATCGTGTTTGCTCAGCATGCTTAATGTGCTTGAACTGTAAACAGTGACACAATGCGTTAAGAAAACGTTTCTAGAAACATATTGTTGTGACGTGCCATAACCTCCCCTTCATCACTCTAGGGCAAACTAAAAGTCATTGGATCGGGACTGCATTGTGACACGCCACGACACACTACACTTCTTCTTTGCAGTTTTAATCCTGAGGATTGGTTTGCACTAAAGTCCTGCATCTCGTCCTCTGGTCTCTATTCTCTGCAGCCCTCTTCAACTCGGTATATGAGGCGCAGTTTAAATTCTCACACACTTGCTCCAAATACTTCCGTCGGCGTCAGGGGTGCCCTCTCTCTAATTAGTCCCCAATGCAATGTAATTCTGATTATATAAAATACATATAAGCCATATGCACCAGATAGCTCCCAATACAGCACTTCACAATACGACATAGGAATGTAATCCTGCATTTACGCTTAGATTAGCTACATCTACGGCAATAAAAAAGTCATTATACCTTTAATACGCAATCATCACAATAAATTTTATGAACGCGTACGAGTATTTGCGGCCGCCGATGACATGCAATGCTCTCCCAACAGATGTGCAAAACTATAAAATGAATTTTATTTAAAATTAAAGTCAATATTCATAGAACCGCTTTGTAAAGCACCCCTGAAGTCGTGCCTGAACATCGCACGAAATGCGAGACCCGCCAACAGACCCGTCAGAAAATTATAAATCAAGGTCCTCAGAACAAATTGCTTTCTTTTACACGACGACAGCCTCCCAACGAATACGTGCTGTTAAATCTCTAAAACCTTTGATTATAAATTGCTCTTATCGTTTTAAACTCGTAGAAAAATTAATCACATATTTTTTGTACATTTTTTGGGTGATCTTTTTGGGCTAACATTACAGGAGCCATCTTCGAGGTAAACTGTGGAGGCTCCTGCAATGGTAGCCAAAACGAATCCAACTTCATGATAGTTATCTATATCCCGTGTCATTTAATAATCACGACCTACATAAAAGGGAAATGTCACATACCACGAATACCGATAAATACACGTGAAATAGACTTTTTAGAAAATTTAATTGTATTTTCAAAATCAATATGAATATCGTGGAGAAATGTTTTCATACATAATTATTAAAATAAAATTGTTTAAAAATATGTCTTTAAAAAAACGCGACCTGTTTGGCCTAGAGAATTGTGACGTCAAGATTTGTGACGATGTTCTATTTAAATTTAAACTGTCACAAACAATGTTCGAACTTTACCGAATCGTAGCCAGTGCAACGAACCGTTTTCGCGGGAATTTAAAATTATAAATTTAAAAATATTTTTTATGCTACTCATCTATCTGTATCATCATCATCGTGTTCATAAAAACAAAACAAAAAACATTTTCTTTGACAGCATTCCATAGACCCTTATTAATTTAAGACTTAAAAAAAATATATTTCCCTATCCGGAATAACTACAATACACTCGTATCAAACCAGCAACAGATCTTATCCCAACAGTGGCAGTGGTGACCCCGACGTCATTATATTACGAAAAAGCCGCTTTATAAGTTATCCATCATAATGTCGGCCTCGTGGTGTAGTGGTCAGCGCGTTAGCCCGCCAAGCAAGAGGTCTCGGACTCGATTTCCGACATGGTTGATACGAAATATTTAGTTAAATGGGTGTTTTCACACTAGAATATTTCATAGTCCCTGGACTGGTACCTGAAGCATAAGACTGATCATCTTACCTTCATGTAACAAAAATGATCAAGATACGCTGCGATTGGTGTACCAATGCAGTGCCCTATGCACCATTAGGTGCGGAAAGGGAACGATGATGATGATAATAAAACAGGCAATGTTTGAATTTTCATATTACGTGCACATGTATATTAAGCTTAGCTACGTGTAACGTGTGTATTATGTTGCGTAATATTATTACGTTTTACAGTCTGTTTCTCGTTTTATTCAGGCATTTTCTTCCAGCGTGAAAATGCTAGAATACGTAACACACATCATGTCGGTGTAAATAAAATTTGACAGACTGAACACACTTTATGAAATCAGACTTTTATTTTGAGAGTTAACAATGTGCGTTCAAGATAAAGGATAAGAAAAATAAATAAAGTCTGCCCAGTCTGCCGTTTAATAATCAAATTAATTTGAATGGACATATTTGATAGGGAAATTGTTTTTATTACTGTATTTCCATATTCTTATTCCGAAACGACATTTTGTGTAAAAACCATTCGGATAAACCCAAAAAATATGGTTTAATTTTTCATTGCTTAGTATATACTAAGGTACTTGTTTATGATTGAATTCCAAAACAAAAAAATATATATTCAAATTTACAATAGTTTTTTTATTAATCAAACTGCTCTTTTATTTTTTTTCCTTTATATGGCCATAGAATTAAGAATAGTCCAGAAACCACATACGCACATCAAACAGAAGCCGACTAAACTACTAATAAATGAGTAGGTTTTCGTTTTGACCCATTAATTTCTTTGTAGACGTCGCTCAGTACGTAACTCCTGATTTGGATTCAACTATGCCGTGTTGCGTCTGCTGGGATCTTAAAGAAACAGGATGCAATCACATTTCATGTGTTATCAGAAAATAAATGTATGTAACAAATAGAGAATCAGATTGCCGAAGAAACAAAATAAACATTTCGTTAGTGTTGCCAGGGTAGTAAACTTTTTTACACTACTTTTCTCATCTTATGAGAGAACTAATGAAAATTGGATCTCGGATTAAACAACTCTGTGGTAGACATTTGACTGACTTTATCTTTAAAACATCGGATATTATTTAACATGATACAAATATATCAGTTTTATATAAAATAAAATTTGTTTTAAATTTTAAGTTTAAAGTTCATTAATTCAATTACTCTTATTAAATGACCCTTTACTTATCTACTCTGTTGTGTCAATCAATATTTCCACTTGCACAATTAAATTTTAAAGAAATTAACAGATTGCTTTTTTTTACCTTACATTTGTGTTGTAATTATATTTTTTCCCATCGTGCAACATTACGCGGTGACATTACAAATGGTCGCGGCGAAAGTGGGGCGTAGTGGGGGAATTATTGGATACAGTCCGATGTATTCAAATATGATTCTACGTTCTTTCTGGACTATTCTTAATTCTATGATTAGGGCCTTCTACTATAACATGATTACATCGGTTCAAAACAAGTTACATGGATTGACAAATTATTATAAACATAAAAACGATACAAGCAGAAAGTATAACAAAATGAACACAAATAATATACAACAAAAGTATATGTACAAGAATAACATCAAAAGTGCTATTTTATCAACAGGGGTACACTTAACGTAGAAATACGATTTTCACCAATGTATTAATGTCAGTAAATATTATTTTATCCCTACTAAAAATTCAGTGAAAAGATTTAAATGGGTAGAAATTTTAAGAAATTTATATTGGAATTAAAAAAAACGAATATAATTTGTAAACATTTGAATAAAAAAATCTTTAAAAACAAAAAAAATAATTTTATCCTAATTTTTTAGGATATGTATTTTCCCCTGCCCTGGTAGGCCGATGAATAATACATTTACTCTCTAACTTTTTTTTGCATGTCAGATTGAAGATTTTAACTTTTTTAATGTGCTAAGATAAAGCTCATCATTTTGCAAAAAACTGCATGTAAATCGGTCTAGTTAGCTAGTTAGTTTAACGAAGATGCACATACAAACGCTGCCGCTTATGTTTATACAGTTTTGCATATTCTCATTTAGAAAATAACTTGTTTTTAAATCAAAGTTTGTTAAAAATTATATTTATTGCGTTTTGATTATTTTCTTTTTACATATATGCATATGATTGGTGAAATCTGTATAGTATACTTAAATAAGTGTTTTATTTTGTTTCTTCCTTTGCCGCACTTAATTAGTACACCAACCGCCGCGTATCTTTATCATTTTTGTCACTTAAAGAAAGGGACTATTATAGTGTAAAAACACATTTTTGTTTAAAAAAATATTTAATGAAGACCGATGAAAGCAACCCCGATTTTATGTTACCACATTACACAACGTGTTACTAAATGTGTAACATCTCGTCAAAATTTGCAAAAAGTGTGAATAACTACCCAGAGTCCCAACTATTTTGGCCTTAATTTTGTGAATTAATTAGTATATTCTACGAGTTATATTTTATAACTTACTTCAATTAAAAATAACTTTTGTCTCGGTATCTCCTTGAAACGCAATATATGTAGAATTGTTGTACCTATATAATTTATAATATTTAAATCATTCAAAAGTACTATTTAGTATCTAATGAAAAGAAATGTCTCAGATTTGGTAAAGAATGATGAAAATTTTACAAAACAAAAAATCGGAATAATTATAATTGAGCCCAGCACCATCTGCAGAGATCTCAATTTTCATTCTTGTTAAGATAAAATTCAATTTCAAAGCACTTTTTTGTTTTAATTACAATACTTAATGAATCCCGGTTTTTAAATCTGAAACCAATCAAATTATTAACATTTCAAGAGATCTGCATAATTTCAAATTAAGTTCATAACACTCCCAATTTTTTTACATATTTTATATTTCAATTATTAAATCGGCTGCTCACTTTAACGAGTTTTTGTCATATTTATCCATTTTAAAGAGAACTATAAAAATTCTTAAAGAGATAAAAGAAGATCTGAAATAAAAATATGATCATTCCTTTATCTGCCCTTAATGGCAAATAGGCCTCTGTTGCCCCTTCAGGGATTAGAACCTTAATCCTCACACATGATAAACAAAGAATCGGGTTGTGGTCCTGGGGCTAGTGTCCCGGACACACGGATCAATGGTCCGTGGTTCGAATCCCACTCTATACCAACTTGATTCCCATTTTCTAAGAGAGAGTTATTTACAACTAGTTGAAAATGGCCCTCAAAATTAAATATTTTAGTAAATCATAAGAACGCAAATATTTCTTTCAATTTTTTTTTAAATAACCGTGGGACGGGCATGAAAAATGTAATTCATTATTCTTATTGTCTTTGCATTAATCAATTTGCTTTTATAATGATAATACCAGTCTTTAAAATGTCGCAAAAGCGATTACCTGTACCGAGCGGTTACCGGTTATTCCAAATTCCATTTAAACACAATGAGGAACTTAAGCTCTATGAGAAATTAGATTAAAAAAATGTTTTCTTGCGCAGGGTAAAAATCAGAGCATTAAATTGAACCACAAAGTTTCTTGAAAATGTACGAAAAAAATATTTTCATAAAAACGCAATACTTTGAACGACGTCACAAGTTCTTATGAACCAACCATTTTTTTTATATTTAAATTTTTCATTGATAAACCCTTACGGGTTACATACATTTAACAAAATATTTTTATTTTTAAAATTCACATTCTACTGTTAATAATAATATTTTTAACATCTTTTGTAAAGGTTGTCTGAGTCTTTTTTAGTTTTGTCTAGTAGTTTATTGTATAATTTCAGTCCATGGGTTTATAAGTCTCGATTATCCTTTTCTCGTTTTAATAAGTTGTCTATGATATTTTTCTGATATTTTCGTATTGTGTTCATGTTTACTACAGTTTTTTTCAATGTGAGAGCTGTGAAGTATTTCTGGTTTGCTTGCCGTAAATGAACCAATCGGGAGGACTGGCAGAGAAGAACCCCTGACGTCACACGCGTAGTTATTTCAGAAATACAAAACTTTGGAAAATCATGGCGCTGATAATACGATATATAAAAATAAATAAAAAGTTTTGGCTTAGTTAATTAGTCTATTAGATTTTTTTTTTTTAATACTGAACTTCCTCATTGAAAAATCACTAGTATAGCTATTCATTTTTTTAATTTTTTCAAGACGTTATCTCTCTAGTAATGTGGGTTGTCAATGAATAGATAGTTTAGTAATTAATCTTATCAAATTTTATTTTAACAGTGTTTACTAATTATTTAATCGAAACATATGGAGCTAATAAGTCGAGTCTTTTTTTGTTATATTTTCCTTGTAAACATGAAAGGTGTGAAATTAAAAATGATCTTTAAAAGTAGACAGGAGTGAACTAAAAGAAATATTGTATATTTAGTTATATATTATTTTTTCCTTATTATCGCTTTCTTTTTAAAAAAATATATGCCTGGTAGATTCAGTCAAATGAATCACACCCATATAATAAATGATTTAGCTCTCTACAACAATAAAAAGAAGGAAGAAATGGAGGATTAAGGAAGTTCAGTCATAAAAATTGTAAACAGATCATAAGCCCTATATACGTCCAGAATTTTAAATTCTCTTCTCAAAAATGTTAAAAAGTAAGAAATGTATTTCATTGAGAGAATACAACCATTTTAACAATGTTTTTTATTTTCGATTTTAACCACTGGACTGATAAATGAAGTTCTTCATAAAAAAATAATAAAACAAATCATATTTCTGAACTAAGTAACCCATTTTCGTCAGGACCTTTTAAAGTAGGTAAGGAAAGAAGCAAAAACAAACCAACACTAAGCCGGATTGATGGTGCTTACTGATACGATTTTCGTTATGGCAAAAACAACTATCGCTCCACATTTGTCAGGCTGTGTCTTCCTTTTCCTTTCGGGAAAATTGAACACTTGGTCTCTTGTTGGAACCATTTTCTCCAAGGAAATTCAGTGGTTGCCAAACTTTAAGTTTCTTTTTTCAACTTAGTTCAGTGGTTTTTAATTTTTTATTTGTTAATGACTTTTAAACTAAGACAACTTTAAAAAAAAATATGTATCTTATTATCAGCACTATGAATTCGTAGGGTCCATAGTCCATAGTCGATGACACACACGTGTTAAATTAGTTCACCTAAAATAGACTAATGACCGACGATGCAATGTCATCATTTTCAATCGAATCCAATACATACGTAAAATGCAACTCTATGAGTATTTCACATGAAATCAGAGAGCATCGTTCTACAGTACATTTACACCGTCCCTATCATGAAAAAATGAACTACAAAAGAACGTCGTCTATAAAAAAACCAGAGGACGCAGCCAACGTCAGTCAGCTCGTTCAGTCAGCCCAATAAGATCAATGCAGTTCACTCAACTCCAGCATGTAGTTCAAGTGCAGTTACTTCAACCCACCATCGCCGCTACGCTCGTGCTACACAACCAAGTGCTGTATCTTATTCGCCATGTAATAAATACGCATTAACAGCAACCTCGTGTCTTTTGTCAATCTCTAACTGGGGTAAAAAAACCCAATAACCTAATCCTACAATTTTTTTAAGTTTTATATTGTTGAAATTAGTTGCGTGACGTCTTAAATACTCCCCTTTTTCTCAATGAAACCTGCTGATTGGTCAGTTGACTTATTGTAAATTGAAAACCTGAGAAGAATGAGGGACGTCTTTTGAAGTGTTTTGTTTTTAATAAAAACATTTTTTTCCACATTTTCAAGAAACCTTGCAGTACAATTTAATGGTCAAATTTCTACCGCACTTCAGAATACGTTTTTTTACATCCAATTTCCCCCAAGGACTAAAATTCTTCTTTATGCATATTTAAAAATGTATGTGTACATTTATCTGTGTGTATTAAGGTTGGGCGTTTTGTTTTTTTTTTAAGTAGCAGTAACAGCTTGTTATAGTTTAAATAAAAAGTTGCATGAAATAAAAAGGTGAGGTATATATGGAAGGTAGTGGATGCTTACTCAACCACTATACTACCCTACTACCCTAAAAAATACTGGCATGATAACTTTTTTTCTCAGGGGTGGGATTATGGGCCTACTCTGGCGCTACATGTCCATCCTGGCAACACCGCGAACACAGAAACAGGAAACAGGCGGATAACGCAACGCCGCGATAGAAGAAGGAGAACTCGTTTGTCTACGATCGGCTTTGGTTTGGATTCGCTGTCGCTCCCCATAACTCAAACCTATAATTACCCACATGTTATAAACTTCGCGTCACGGTTAAATTCATTCAGTGTTTGTATTATTAGTCTATTAAAATCTTTGTGTATTTGTATTAAATTGTATATTCAATTAAAACACCAAAAATGTAAGTAAAATCTTTTATTTAAACCTTGCCACGAAACTGTGGTAAGTCACATAACAATTTCATTCCAACAAAAGATCCACTACAGGATCTTCTCTGGGCTGTCGATCCAAAATTGTTCTACAGGTGCATTCAAAGGGAAATGTAAATAAATACATAAAACAGAATAGTAATGATAATAAGAACAATTTGATTTGGTAGTTACAAGCTCTTTTAATATTACGGAAATACATCCTAAAATAAACTGTAATTATAAAAAAATCCTAAAGGCCATTTTACTAAACGTGATGTGACGACGGACAAATGACGTATATGACTGAAGGGGTTACCTTGGGTTGGTCTTTATTCACTCAACAAATGGGAATGCACTGCCACACTTGGCACCTGTCCATTAATCTGTTCACCTGAAAGTTCAGCAACGAGACAAACTCGGACTTTCACACCGTGTTCTTCACGAGCACGTCCCCGAGAAGTGAGTAGGCGCTGGCCCCTGAAAGATAAAATGAAATCAGGCTATAGAAAATGATTCGTTATTGTGTGAAAAGGACAAAGTTATTATTTTTAGCAAGTCGAAGGGAGAGATATGAGTCATTAGCACGGGTAAGCAAGGACTTGCAACTGGCGACAGAAATATGAGATGTTGTTTGTTGCGAAATCTTAAAGTAAAGGGTTTTTCATTAAAAGTGATACAATTTAAAAATTGAAAAAAACACATAAATTATTCAGTGCGTCACAATTTTTTTATTTTGTTTGAAAGGTTTCATTATGCCATTAAGAATGAAAAATAATTTCGTTCGTGAGAGCACCACGACTTCTCCGCACATACCGCATTCTGTCAACCCAATTTTCCATCACTTTTCACCTAAATTTGGTGTTATTTCACCACTAACACGTTTCTCTGAGTTCTGCAATTCTGTTTGTTTACATAACCGTTTAACCAAAAATGAGTTTCATCACTTAACACCAATGAACGGTAAAAAATGGATCTTCATTGATTTGTTCTAAAGCAAAATCAGCAAATAAACGACGTTGGTGGTGGTCTGCTGGCTTTAATTGTAGAACCAATTGAATTTTGTAAGGGTGTAAACTCAAATCTTTTCTTAAAATTCTCCATGTTGTTGTTTGAGAATGATTTAATTATTAAAGAAGGCGTTCAATTGATAAATTTGGATTATCTCTTACACTTGCTGCTACTTCATCAATATTCTCTTGTGCACGTGCATTTCTTTGTCGTACTGATACTCTTGTATCGTGTAAAGAAAATTCATTTTCTAATTTGTCGTCAATACGACAATTAGTGGGTCGATTAACTGAATAATGTCGTCCATGAATTATTCTTAAATTTCTTTCAGTATTCACATATAATCACTGATTTTGATAAAACAATTTAATAATTTTGAAACGTTGTTGAAGCGTGTATCTTTCCATGATTAAATGGCATACCATACTGAACACAAATTATATAAGGAATGATATAAAATAATATGCAGTGTTGAAATTATAGCCTTTTGAAATTGTATCAACTCTATTGCAAGACCCTTTATAACTAAAAGTTATTAAAGAAACACTTTTACTCATTCAAATGAATTTTAGTCATACTAAGGTGGTTCATATAGCAAGCTACCTTAAAATACAGAGAGGTTCAAGATTACAAAAAATAAATTCAATAATTTTCTAACAAGCTACTGTTTTATAAATTAAACAGTTATGTTAAACGGTTTCTAAAAAAACTGTTGTAAGATCTGAAACTACTGAATATGATCTTAATCTAGATCTGAATCTCCAAGATAGCTGTTTGCTCGTAACTGCAACTTCTCAAACAAATCTAAAATAATGCAATCTGTGGTAGGGTTCCTTTCCGGACCTAATGGTAGATAGGGCACTGCATTGGTACACCAATTGCAGCGTATCTTAATCATTTTTATTTCATGAAGGTCTTACGATCAGCCTTACGCTTCAGGTACCAGTTCAGGGACTTTGAAATATTATATTTTAAATACAACCTTTAAAATAAATGTTTCATTTGAACCATGTCGGGAATCAAACCCGAGACCTCTTGCACGGTACACATACGCCCTGACCATTAAATCAAGAGGCCGACGTGGATTACAGTTGTAACACTGCAATATTTCACTGTCATCGACCAACAGTTGCGCACTACTGGAATGGGATAACGTACGAAGTAGACAAAATCCATTATGATAGAAATAAATCTTGGTGCTAATTTTTAATCTTGTAAGGCCACTTTATTAATGCTCTCTTAATTGCCTTAAATTCCTTTTATTTTGTTTTTTGTTTGGATCATGTTTTGGGTTACAATTTGTCTTGTAGCACTTAAAGTAAATTCTCCGAGTGTCGTAATAAATATTATAAAATAAACCACTTAACTTTTATTCATTCGTGAAAATTCATTTCTCATTTCACATATAAATTTAAACTCATTTTATTTGTAAGACTTTTTTTAAACAATAGTTATGTCAAATTATTAATGAAAATCGGTGTACCGTCCCACGGTAGTATCATGCACCGTGAATCAGAGTTCATAGGTACTTCGACCATCACTTGATGTCTATTTTCTTCATGGTGAATAAAGTGAGTATAATAGATGTAATTATTTTTTTAATTAAATGGTTGATGCCCTTTGTTCAGCTGCATCTATTTGTTAGTATTTATCTTAAGAGCGTTGTGCATTAAATATAATAAAAATTATCCAAACGCACTTTTGTTTTTATTTATTATATATTTCATTTTTTTTTTTTTTTTAAAAAGAAATATTTGCGTTTTTATGATTTACTCAAATATTCAATTTTGAGGGCCATTTTCAACGAGTTGTAAATAACTCACTATTAGAAAATGGAATCAAGTTGGGGTAGAAGGAACCTTTGGTCCGTGAGTCTGAAACACTAGCCACAGGACCACAACCCGATTCCATATTGTTTGAGTATGTCCAAATGTGTGCAGACTGTCTGGATTCCCTCCCTAGGGAGTTATTCGGATCTAAATTTGTTGCAAAAGAGAGGGAAAACATTTTTGAGAAGGGAATATGGAAAACTAGACATTTACAAGGCTTATGACGTGTCATTGGCTGGTTTGAGTGGCCAATTTACACACTGTGTAACATTTATCATTCTGCTTATGTTTGAAGCCTAGACTTAAGTGAAACTACTGGACCGGTAACTAAAATATTTTTTCTAACAATCTTTAAAGATTTTGATTTCATGAAAACGCAGCAAGTTGGCAACGAACTGACTCAAATCCTCACAGGCCACGGAAGTTTTATGAGCTATCTTTACCGTTTTAAGCTCTCAGAAATTAATAGCTGTCCATGTGATGATGAGACACCCTAATTTATTTAACAACATATTTTATTTAGCTTCTATTTTAGAGGCTTATCAGCACGTGAAAAATATGGGATATTGATAGTTGTTATTAAAATACATCATAACACCTAGACCACTTGAGAAAATAATCCTTGCTGAATTTTTCTTACAACTAGCGGGAATCGAAGCCGCAACGCCAATAGTTGGCCGTCAAACAAACTAGAGATGGGTGTTTCGGTTATTTAAAAAAGTAGCAGTAACAGTTACCATTTCACAAATTAAACTGATTCGTAAAAATGTTTCCTTATGACAGTTAAGGGCAGCGTGGCCAAAAAATCTGGCACAAGCAACTACTGAAAACAAACAGAAACAGTTATTTTAAAAACAGAAGCCTTATTTCTTAATTTTTGTGAGGGTAGAGATGACCACGTTTTTTTCACGCTGCCCTGAAAACTGTTACCTTTAAAAACAGTTTCAATTTTTAATGTTCTAACTTTATTTCACATGAAAGGTTTTCAGTCATTTTCTTATACATCATAATTGGAAACGAGGAACAAGAATTCCAATCGTCTATACGCTCTGTAGCTGCAAGACGTGCTTGGATATGTATTTATTGAACAGCGCCCTTAAAGTGATTTTCACAAAAAACAACGCTTATAAATTATCCATAATAACAATAATTACATCTCTTCCCGAAAAAAAACTGTTTTATTATAATTCTCAAAACAGTTAATTTTTTTAATGTATTTAAGTAGTGAGCGGTTACACGTGTGCCAAGTGTCACACCTAGGTTTATTTACCCAGGGTTAAGTATTTCGTTTAAGTATTACTCCTCCAATTTTTTTATTTATGTAGGGAAAATTCTTTAATTTTTACGAAGAAAAAAAATAATTTCAATAAATAGAAAACGGATTGAAAAATTATTTTTGCAATATAATATTTCGATGTTTTCTTAGACTAGCATTGACATGAGAACGATTCGCTGATATGACGTGTCCAAAAAGAGACCTTTTCACCATTGGATACTGTTAAGTTAAAAATATGTAATAAATATTCTTCATTAAAAAATATTTTCATGTCAATGCAATAAAAATATTACTCTAGGTAATTTAGTGTTGACACGGTTCAGCAAAATAATTATTTCCTTCATGAATAAATTATTATGAACTGGGAAAATTGTTTATTATCTGACGCAGAAAATGATTACCCGTGGGGTTGCGGGGTAAAGGGTTTACGGAGATTAATTGCGTCGTTCAGAATCAAGTTTTTTGGTTTGTTCTCCACCGACCCCTACTCCAGAGAAATACGCATCCGTTATTTAAATAATTAATTTCATGTATTTTTAAAACATCATTTTTTTTTTTAATCTTCGTGATCGTAGAACAACGACGGATGTACAAAAAATGCGACACTGACTTTCTTATATTTTTGATCTTGAAAAGATTTTTTAAATTTGAAAAAAAAATAGGGGGAGTTCTCCACGTGTCGGACAGCTTCTAAAGCCGTACTGCTTGTATCAGCAAAAGTAAGCGCAACAATTGTTTACTTTTGCTGTTACTGGAGCGCGTCTGTTGAATACAGCGGGGAGGGAGTAGATTTGTGAGCAGTGCCTTCCCGCTCGCCCACCAGAGCGCGCTCGGCAATAATTGCAAACCGCGCAAATTTTGTTAGAATTTTTTTTTAGAGTCAATAAATAACAACAGATACGTTATATAGAATTGTATACTATTAATTGCCATTTGCAGGTTAGCTATTCATTATATTTTAAAAATAGATTTTATGAGTTATAGTATATTTTTTTAATAAAAATATGTTATCTTGGAGTCTAATGGCCCCTAAGACCGGACACATCAAATGACCCCTAACATCGGACACATTTACCATTCACAATTTGTTTATTTTTCTGTCAGATTGCTTTATTTTTTACAGATTATATAACAATATGTGTGAACCAGTACCAATATGAACAAAGAAGGCTCAAGACTGCATAAAATTAAAATAAGTCAAATGTTTTGCGGAAGAAACTTTCCGTCCGGAGTGCATCTTAAATATATAGTGTGCCTAAGAGTACTCTGTTTGATCACTGAACAAGATTTTTTTAAGTTTCTATTTTCATAATTTAAGATATTTATTTTATCCTTATGGATTATCACAATTCTTTTTGTTTCTAGCGGATAAAACCTACTTCATATCTTTTAAAATATGCAAAATATTAACTGTCCGAAAAAAGGGGACACAAACGTTAATATGACGCTAAATATATGTTAAAGTTACTAAGTGAAGATATTTTTTTTTACATTTGCGTCCATTATATATACAATTAAGAATATTATTAAATAAACAAATTTGTGTTGAAAACTTGTTTGTTTTTTTTATTTCCAAAACAACATAAGTGTTTGGTACTGGGTGACCTCCCCCTATATAATATATTATGTTATAACTAAGCAAAGTATCAAAGGATATACTTTTGTACTTGTTGAGTTCTGAGATAAAGTGTCAAAAAAAGAAAAACCGCTCTTTTGTAAAATTGCAGAAAATCATGACGAAGTACTGAACCTGATAGAGATTTTTTTTAAGATTAACAAATACGTATTTTCAATAAAGGTGAATATAGAGTCAAAAAATAATGTTTTTTAAATGTACATAATTTATTTTGACGAGTCCAATAAAAGCAAACACAAAATTGAAAAACATGAAAAATAAAATATGGATAGTGAATACAAAACAAATTATTAATATAGATACAGATTGGGGTTCTTCGGTAACGTTGGAGATTACAGATCAGAAGTTCCAAGGGTTCTGTTGGCCTCGTGGTGCAGTGGTCAGCGCGTTTGACTACCATGCAAGAGGTCTTGGGTTTGATTCCCGACATGGTTGACATGAAATATTTATTTAAAAATGTGTTCTTACACTAGAATATTTTATAGTCCCTGGACTGGTAACTGAAGCGTAAGACTGATCATCTTACCTTAATGTTACAAAAATGATCAAGACGCACTGCGATTGGTGTACTAATGCAGTTCCCTATGCACCATTAGGTTTGGAAAGGGAATTACCTTTATCAGTTTCAAGGGCGAAACCTCACATTACTAATTTTTTCCCTCTTTCTAACGCTACTCAGTTATTTTTAACTAACTAAAAATTATCCCATTTTATAAAAAATTGCATTAAGATCAAAAATCCCAAAAAGTGTCAAGTAAGGGAGGATTTCATTTTAAAAATATTAATCTATTGTTTTATTTTCATATACAGGGTCAAGTATAAGTTATTATGGAATTCCATCAAGAATTATCGAGAAGTAACATGAATCAATTCAAATAATCTATGAATTTTAAATTTTCAAGTCAGTCAATCAAAGAAATACGATTTTATCGATTATTGAAACATTAAAACTTTGAGTCAAAATTTAAGACGGCAAAAAGGTGTATTTCTTAATTTTTATATATGAGAAGGGATCACTAATTTAACCAAATAGAGAGGGTTTTTGTAATTCCGGACCCTAGATTTACCCAAGGGTTAACCATTGTTATTCTACAACTTATCGGAACAATCCTTAAGATGAAAGCAAACATTCCGACCAGGTATGTTAAATATTCTTAAACGTAATAAGGAGACTGCTAATAAACTAAACTCTTACGAAGGTGGTTTAGCCACATGTACTTTGTTTATTGTGTATTGCATATTTAAAAGGTTGATGTGTTAAATTTAATGCTACCTACTGAGCTCTAATTAAAATGTTGTAATTATCCTACTGTCGGTGTAATATTTTTCTCTCCGGCCCAACAACAACTGAACTGTCACCGAATGTACATGTGATTTTTATATTCTGAGCGCGATCGCTAGCAAGTTATTTTAGCTATCAATAAGGCATTCCAATCCACCGTGTCGTATAATCGTATGAATCAATAATCGAGAAACCGATAAGTGCCTATCTGACCACAGGATCTGATAGAACCTGCCGAGAGAGAGAAGTTCGAACATTAAGGCTAGAAGAATCTCAGAACAACGTAGGTAAATGCATTCATTTGTATTGAGGTTCGATGGCAAAGTAAATGAAGATAACGCATAGCAACGCCAAATCCACGAACCAGCAAAACAAGCAGAATTCGAGCGTCCATCTGCTTTCTGGTGAGTGGCGCAACCAGAAAGCCAAGTTCAGGAACTATTAAGTATGGAAATTCATTTCAAATTTTATTTATATTTTACTTTAATAAACAATTATTTAAGGGCTAAATATTTTTTTATTATTTTTATAAGCGGCGGTCGCCAATTTGTACCAACTGTGTAACTTAATAAAAAGATAAAGTAGAACATTGTAAAAGGAAAGCATATTTAATATTATAGTTAAACGTTATAAAGGTAAAGCACAATAAATAAAAAAATTATATAATTTGTGATCAAACGGTAAAACATCGTTAGAAAAGTAATAAAGTATAAGATACATATTCTTTTTATAAATCTTACATACCTACATAATATATTATATATTTATTCATTTAATTTTTCAATACGGCCAAGGGTTAATTTTACAATTATTTTACAAAAACATTTGGACGAACTTAAGACATTGTTGAATTTGACATATTTATAAACTGATTAAATTATTGGTTTATTGGTTACTGTTGTAATATCAATAGTACCCATTTTCTATATACAACTAAATAAGTTTGTTGAACCAATATAGAAATTAATAATAAAAACAAACAAAAAACATCAAGCAGGCATAGAGGATAGAACACCACATCACTTTGTCTTTGGATACAGATCTCGCTTTCTCTACATTTACATATCGTATCATGGGAATGCGCCTATTATTCTGGCGTTTGTCACGGTAATCTTTAAATTTTTGTTCATGCCATCTCTTTCTCGGTCTGCCTCGTTTTTGCATCTATCAACTTTCGCATCGCAAATCTTTTTTTTCGTTCTTTTGCTTTCCATTCGCTCTACATGTCCAAATCAACGAGACACCCTTTTTTATTTTGTCGATGATGCTTGTCTCAGTTTTGCATACTGCTCGACATTTCTTTCATACATAGTTTTACCACTTATTCGCCTGAGAGATCTCATCTCAACAGCATTCAATCTACTTTCATACTTGTTTTTTCAACTTCATACTTCACGTCCGTTAGCGTCGGTACTAGGGCCTCGGTCATGATGGGAAGATAAGGAAATCATACATTCGCCATGGCAGTATAGTTAAAGATAGATTCTCTTGAGCGATTACGAAGGTACAATACCGACCCCCCCCCCCCTTCAAGTTTTGGGTAGGTATATCGAAATAAAACAAGGGGAAGTGTAAGTCACGGTACACATACCTACGCACTAAAATGACATAGCTTCAGTATGACGTCGTAGTTGAAGATAAAATTCTCCCTACCAATTACGAAGATACACTACCGATCCCCACACCATCAAGTTTTGACGTAAGTACATCGGTTTGTATCAGCGGTTCTAGAACCCTTCGAAACTTTTATCCACGCTTTAAAAGTGACCAAATTTTTTTTCCACTGAGCAATTTTTTCTTTAATTACGAATTATTTCAATGTTTAACCGTTCTTTTGTTGGCACTTTTTTTCTTAAATGCCCATTCAAAATACGAGATAGAAATAAGTAAATTTTGAAGTCAAATTTAATTCCGACATAACTGTCAGTTTTGAAAACGAGCGGCTAGATACAGTGGCTAGACTGGCTAGATGCTGCCCTATTAACATACAAGAGCATCTTGCTGAAAAAATGTTACCACTGTACAAAATAAAATTTAATTATTTTGTTTTTTCCATCTGTTTTACTATCTTCCTGAGTGTACGTATCGAGACATTAAAAGAAACGGCTGTGTAATCGCTCGGGAGGTAAATACAGAAAAAAGTTAAGCATTCCTGCTCAGTAATTGTCAAAAGTCATTTAAAAACCATGTTCGAGCTAGCATTTTTTGCTTAAATTGGGATTTATTGGAGTTTATAATCCCTTTGAAGTGGGCACTTTTTATTATAGAAGCCTTTTAAAAAAAAAGAAAACTATTTTAAATGTTAATGAAATAAGGAACGCGGAGTAAATCTTTGAAGTCATTCATTGGTTGATTTCGATCATATGATGTTGAGATAACAAGTAGATAGAACATAATGAAGTGAATACAGATAGTACAGAAGTTAAGTATACCGTCTCGATATGTACAGATAAAGATAGCGTTCATAATTGAGGCTCACGACCCATTGTGAACTGCTAATTTCGCCATAAATAATATTACCATAATTAATTATCAAATCAGATCAAAATGTAATATGGTTTAATGATATAATTGTTAATTGGAATGGGCTTGTTTAGGATCGAATTTAATGATATACTACCCAGTAGTTTTATTACTCAGTATTAGCGCAATTGAGTATATAATACGACCATCGTTACTGTTTACGGGAGTGTAGAAAATATTTTGTGGTTACAGTAGGTATTAAATAAATTACATAATCAAATCATGTGAGATATTATTTTGTAATATCGTCATCATACTCTTTGTCCACACCTGGTGGTGCATAGGGCATTGCATTAATATACTTAATGCAGAATTCATCTACAAGGATACAATATTAATATTAATAATCTAAATATAAAATATGTAGATAAAATAAAGTATCTCGCAGTATACTTAGATGTAAATTTCAAAACACATTCTCAATATATAACAAAAAAAACATTCATGGGACAATTAAAAGATGTAATAGATATAAAGAATAGTGTTCGGTGTTCGTATATATCAAACAATCAAATGCCTACAAATGAATTACTGTTCTTCTATCCTTTTTTTATGTAATGAGTGGGAAATCACAAAATGGAATTGCATGATTGGCCGGGACTAGATCATCGGATAATAAAAGCAAGTGTTGCTAACTTTTCAAAACAAAAACTGAAATTTCAAATTGTTGAGAGAAAAGTTATAAATAATTACTGTTTCAGAAATACAGTTAATGAAAAACTAAAAAGGTTAAAACCAGACGATATCAATTTTGAAAAATTAATAAGTAAAGTAAAGCAACAAATAAAATATAATGTAGCAATTTTTAAACATAAAATGATCAAAGGAATAAACTAAATAAAAAATATAATCATATTTAACCACCAATCATTTGAGTAGGAAACTCCTTGATGATTTTCCAAATGCTTGAGTTAACTGTTAACCATATTGATGTGCCATATATATGTTTTTTAAAATATTTTTTATATTTATTTTTTATGTTTCTAATCTTATATTTGTGGTGATATATACTCATGCGTCTGTGTCATATAATTGCTCATCCCATCTCAACACAGGACTTTTAGTCCCACGGAGTTGGAACTTATTGTATCAAATAATGTACAATAATCTTATGTATGTAAATAAATAAATAAAATCTCATACATATGAAACTAGGGTTAAAAAAAGATAAAATTTCCAATGAGGAGCAAAACAGAGTCTCAAAACTCATTGTACAGGGAATCGAAGTTGTACAATAAGTTACCTGAAGAAATGTAAAGCATTGGAATATTCAAAATCAATTTCTGAAAATATAATATTGAGAAACTTTGATAAAAAAATTAAAAGTTTGTTTTGGTTCCTAAGATGTTATAAACTCACTGTGTAAACAGTTTGTAGATGATACTGCAATTGTTGCTATTGGAGACACACAAATAGACGCGCAGCAAAAACTGCAATCGGATTTTAATCAAGTTTTAAAATGGTCATATGATTATAGCCTAACAATAAATACAAAAAAAACGAATGCGTTACACATTACGTCCCCATATAAAAGGCCAAAAGAAGATTTATTAATAAATGCACACACTCTCAAATATTTGCATACAAATCTACAAGACATGCACAAAAATAGATCATGTATTAAAATATAAGTATTTAGGTATCATTATAGATTCCACATTTAATTGGGAAGAATGGGTAAAAACCGTTTGCAATAAGCTAAGAGTTTGCCTACTTAACATGTACTATTTAAAACCATACATACCATACCCAGTGCTGAGACTAGTTTACTTGGGGCTAGTTGACCCAATAATTCAATATGGATTAAGAATATGGGGACTAAGTTTCAAATTTTATTCCGACAGAGTCTTGAACTTACAAGTACAAAATTTAAAAACTATCGCACCAGTAAAAATAAAAATTGAGGGAAAAGACAACAATAAAATATTATTTGACTGTGTTAACGTTTTGCCAATTAACAAACAGTGTCAGCATAAGATAATGACAGATCATTTCCTCGATTGCAGTTTTAAATCCAAAGTAACCCTCCAGATCATGACCCGACAAGTATCGTCACAGCAGCTGACGGTGCCACGACAGAAGAACTACTATGGAGATAGAACAATGGGGAGTGTAGTACCAAAACTGTAAAATTTAATACCAGCTGAAAATCGTGAGGAAAAAAACCGGAATTCATTAAAGAAAATAGTAAAAAAAAAAAACAGCAAGCGAAACTTAAGTGTGCAAATAAATATATTTTATTCTTTATTTATTATTAAACTATGTACTTACTTACATTTTTTTTTTAAAAAGTCATATAACCCGCAGACAAGATTCGGCTTTGCGGGAACAAAAATACAATTATGTATGTTACTGATTTGTTAAAATAAATAAAACTTTAAAAAAACTGTTAATTGAAGGTTAGGTCAGTCTTACGTTTCAGGGCTGGTATTCTGCTATGGTATTCTGGTATTCTTCTAAAGCGCGTTTTAAAAAAAAGGAAAAAGATCTTTAATTTTTTTAAATAGGCTATCTAATGGTTCCATTACATTGGTGAGCCTGTCTATGTGTTTCGTCCATTTTCATTGTCTGTCTGTGGTGAGTCCTAAGAATGTCACGTGTTCTAGTTCTTTGAGAGTTTCGTCATTTATTTTTATGTTCACGTTATGGTTCATTCATCATCTTATATTATGTTCCTAGTTACAATAAATTAAATTAGCAGTTCATAATGGAGTTCTGGTACCAACCCTAATGTATGGAAGCGAAGCATGGAGTTGGAAAAAAGGGACGAAAGTAGACTGAATGCTGTTGAAATGCGATCCCTCAGGCGAATGTGCGGAAAAACAATGTATGATAGGTGCCCTAATGTCGAAATTAGAGCACCTACTGTACTGTATAGGACTCGTCGCACATTATTCATTCGATGTGTATCAGTTAAATTTGAAAAATAAAATGCTTTTTTTTTCTTCATAATACGGTTTTGAAATTTAACATACTTAAAAAAAAAAAAAAAAAAAACAATTTATATCATTTCGTCATTTGAATTTTAACAAAAAGGTTTCTAACTTTTTACTAAGCTCTTTATTGTACCATTTTTAATATAATTTACAAGTTTTAAGCAAATATATTATTTTCATACTTACGCACCCATACAAACGCACCCTCTCCCTCTTTCATTCCCACACGCACATGTATCCTCTCCCTCATTCATTCACGCATACACACATTCACATACACATGAATACAAACGTCACACAAATAAAATTACTAAACTTCTTTTCTTATATATTATGTGTCATTATATTTACAGTGGATTTTTGTAATTGGCTTTAGTATTGTTAAGATTTTTCTAATTATTTTGTTTATGTAATAGCTGTAAAAATCCCAAATAAAATGAAATAAAATGAAATAAATAAATAAATAAATAGAATGCAAGGCTGAGTTAAGCATTATCGACAAAATTAAGAAAGGTCTTTTGCGATGGTTCGGTCATGTGGAGCGAATGAATGATGAAAGAACGGCTAAAAAGATTTATGATGCGAATGTGTCTGGTTGTAGAAGTCGAGGAAGGCCGAGAAAGACATGGCATGATCAAGTACAACAAATTCTTGAAAGTGGTCATGTGAAAAGTCGGAATAATCGACGTGCGTGCATGAGAAGATGTATGAATGTGAAGGAAGCAAAGGAAGTGTGCCAGGACAGAGTGGTGTGGCGTTCTATCCTCTCTGCCTACCCCTCTGGAGAAATGGCGTGATGGTTAGTTAGTTAGTTACAATATTTGGTATAGTTTTTACGTTTCTCATTCGCCTAAGCTCCCGTATTTTCTTTTGAAGGATATTCTCCTTTTTTCCTGTAGCATTTATCAATTATTTTTCATGTGGTTTTCCAGAGCAAATATTTTCTATCGGAGAGAGGTCTCGTGTTTTGTGCAATTTAACAAAATGACAAGGGCGCCCGAGAAATGTTCTGGAATATTCAGAAAACAAAGAAAATTTATTATATTCCCGAAGTTGGAAATCTGATTAAAAGTTCCTTCTTGAAAATACATTTCCAATTTTCCCGGGAATACTCCAGACAGCGAGCACTGGAATATGAAATTTGTCGACACCAATATAACGCCGATTCATACATCATCTTATAAAATCAAGACCATTCATCGTTCGTGATCATTATTTATATTTGTTTGTTTGTGCGTAGAACACTGCAGTGGCATTGAAAAAACAAGTAATATCATTCAAATGTTTAAGTTTGTCAACATGTTAAGAGTAGGGCGCCTTAACACTTTGTATCCCGGAGCCGTGTAAACACGGGATTATAAAATTATACGTTGTGTACCGGTCCCGTGTTTTTACGTGGTTTACCATCTGTCTAAAAAAGTGCATTTTATTAACATCTGGTAACTTTTATTAGTACTTTTTCGCTGCTGGTAAACTACGTGAAAACACGGGACCGAGACACAACGTGGGGTTATTATAATCACGTGTTTACACGGCTCCAGGATATAAACACAAAAAAGGAGTAAGACTCTGTATATGTGCGAACATTGCAATGTGGCTCTTCATAAAGGCCAATGTTGGCAAAACTTTCAAACGAAAATGACTTAAAAATTGTTTCAAATAAATATGATAAGTTTCAATTGATTAAACCTAGTATTTTCATAATTATGACACTTTTAAGAAACACTTCACAAAGCATGAAATTTCACAAAAATGGGCCGGGCACAGGGTAAATTCTATGTGTATTCGGCCGGTGCTCGAAGTGTTAAGAGTGCGCACTTTTCGTTTGTGTGTCTACATCATCTAGTAATAAAAATTAAATTAATTTTTATTTCTTCTAGTTAAGAGTCATTATTAAGCTTCAACTCCTTATTACAACAAAACAAAGAATTAAGAATAGTCCAGAAACCGCATACGCGCATCAAACAGAAGGCGACTAAACCACTCTTAAAAGAGTAGTTTATTTGTAGACATCGTTCAGTACGCAACTCCTGATTTGGATTCAACTATGCCGTGTTGTGTCGTTTTAAAGTGTAGAAATACTGCTGGGATCTTAAAAAAACGGGATGGGATCACATTTCATTTTGGTATAAATTTAAGGCTTGTTTTTACTTGACGTTGCTTTTTTGGCACACTCGATATTACTTGTTATTTCATGTTTCTTTTGGTGGGCCTTTTCTTTGTCGAGCGTGGTAAAGGAGATATGGTTTAAAAAAAAACTTCTGACAAACTTCATTTATTTAGCCGCAAGACTTGCTTTGTTTTTTTCTTCTCCTAGTTGTTTACGAACTTTTTCCATGGCGGCCATATGCTACAATTTATTATATCAGTTTTTTTTCTTTCAGATATCCTAAAATATTATACCTAAATTAGAAAACAATTTAAAAATGAAAAAAAAGAAAATACTGAAATACAAAACCATTTTTTCATGGTTTACAAGAATGCGCGCGCACTCTTGTCAACTACCTTATTTTAACATAAATAATTCGAGTGCTGCCATCTGTTTAAATATTGTCGAACATGCTTCCGAACGCAGTCACTAGTTTTACATCGGTGTCTCAATAAATTAATAAAAAGGTAATTAAAATAGTGTGAACGTATAAAAAATACACAAAAAAAATAAAGAAGGCCAAATTTCAAAATCTCACCTTGAAATTAGAATATTGTGAATATCTTCAGATCATTATGAATGCAGTACGTAAACTCTACTAGGACTGTCAAAATAGTACTAAAACGTTCAGCTAGGTCTTATAGTTTTTTTAAATGATCCATGCGTACTCTTGCAAACTGCGTACTCTTGGAGCACCCTACTCTATACAAGGACTTGATTTCATCCCTAAGATAGTTATCAAGATTTACATTATATATTACAACAGAGATGGGTTACATTTTAGACAAGGGAACATGGATGTCTTGAATTTGAAAGAATTTTTTAACCTAAAAAAACAGACTGTCCAAACAAATTAATAAAAATATAAAATGTACAGGCGTTTGCTATCATGTGAAATCATTATTTGGCAATAAACGAAGTTCTCTATTGTTGTTTTATTAATAAACTGCTTTTATTACCCCGGTCTTTTCACTGTGTAATAGTCATTCTTTGGAGACAATGAATTCAGTTAAAAAATTCAATTAATTATAAAATTTGCATTTTAATTATTTTGATTGGTGCATCCATGAATATGTTTGATTAGAAAGTATTTTAAAACTGGTTGTAGTATTGCGCCCTTAAGAGTTATGAAACTTAGTAATTACTGCCATAGCTTGTTATCGACTACTGTCAGAAAGCTCGTTATGCCGGTTGTACTACGAGGATATTTGACTCACATAGTTATAAGAACCTGCTTTGTAAGCTTTCCATTTGTAAAGGTATTGAATGGTTTCTGGGAATTAAAATAACTTGAATTTGCTTTCAGTAAGCAGTAATACTACTGAGTTTATTACCTAATAATCAAAAGCTATGTTTATTAAATTCATATAATGCTCTCTCGTCTCGTTATACGCTTATGAATTCAAACAGTATTCTCAAATTAGCCTTAAAATAAATTGATTTGGACATTTGTTTGATAATAAGTATCGATTGTTAATATATTGCTAAGTCTTAGAAAAAAAATTCAAATTGAATTAAAAGAGTGGCCCCCAAGAATCAGAATAAATAAGCTGGAAGAGATACTAAAAAAATAATGCTGCTTTCAAGGATTTTTTTATTTTATTTTCTCTTATTTATTTTGTTTTTTTTTTATATTTGTAATTCTCTTTTCAAAACACTTTTACTTTTTTTAAATTTACACGTGTACGCTGAAAAGTTATGCACGCATGCTTGTAAAACACGAAAAAACACTAATAGCAAGATCTTACCCGATCAGGCAAAAAGTTTTTAACATTCAAAATCCTTTATTTTCTTCAAAATTTCATTTCATTTCGTTTCATTTTTTTGCACCACAACAGGCCAGGAGGCCCAATTACAGTGGTGAATTACATTACAGAATAACCAGGCTTGAGAAAAATCACATTTTTAATTTTTGTGTTCTCACCGGGAATCGAACCCGGAACCTTCCGTGCGTGAGTCAAGCGTCTTGACCACTACACCACGGAGGCCGCCACATAGTTACCGTAAGGCCAAACACATTTCTCCCAACGTGTAATAATTTTTTTCATTCCATCACTGAAAAACTCTTCCGACTTTTCTCGAATCCAGGACTTGATAGCTGCCTTCACCTCATCGTCCGAGGTGTAATGATTACCATCGAGGTCTCTCTTCAGCAGAGAACAGAGAAGAAGTCAAGATCGGGGGAGTAAGGAGGTTGTGGAATCTCTTTGAACTTCAGGTGTCGCAGAGCCTCTTCAGTTGCGCGCGAGGTGTGGGGACGAGCGTTGTCATGTCGCGAGATTATTGGATTATTTTACGATATTCCAATTATTGTCCAATAATGAACCCTACACGTTTTTTGGGTATTCCAATATGGTTTGCGATACAGTTTTGAGTGATTTACTGGTCGATTTGATTAAAATCGTCAACGCGTTTGCTATGTTTATCGTCTAAAGCTGTATACTGTTAAAATCAATATTACACGTCTGCGAATTGATTTCAGGGTCTCAAGCGTAGTAGGCGAACTCATCAACGACTACACTACAAGGCGGACTTATCTCCATTCGATTTCCTTATTCAGGATTTTTACCTGAGAGTAGCCATCGACACAAAACCAATTATCTAGGATTCTGACTCTATTTCACACGCTGAACTGTATTATTTCTTTTTGTTATTATGAACTTCAACTTATATAGATTTTCCGTATTGAATGTTGAGCGTTTCTCAGTTACATACATTTAACCAAATATTTTTACTTTTAAAATTCACATTCTCCTGTTAAGGATAATATTTTTGACACCTTTTGTAAAGGTTGTCTGAGTCTTTTGCTTAGTTTTGTCTGGCAGTTTATTGAATAATTTCAGTCCATGGTTTATTAGTCTCGACTATCTTTGTCTCGTTTTAGAAGGTTGTAAATGATATTTTTCTGATATTCTTGTATCGCGTCCATGTTTACTACAATTTTGTTCAAGATTTAGTTCTTCGTCTACAATTACATCAGTGGCTAATTAATGAATAAATTTTAAAGATTCTAGTTCAAAGAGTTCAGTTAAATTTAATTGATTAGTTTGTTTAAAAGTTATTTTGTTGCTGTTATATGGGGTAGGTTATTTACTAACTTTAATATTTCATTTTGGTGTCTTTGTAGTCTGTTTATGTCACTTTAATTTCCTGTTCCCCATAGAAGTTGCATATAATTTATTTCAGTTTTTAAATAGGTTTCGTACATTAGAATGTGTTTATTTATTTATTACATACTGAACTGCATAAAAAGCAGTTCATCAGCAGGTGCTTATAATTAAGTTCTAATATATATACGTAATCTTATCTTTTAAATTCTTTACCATATAAAAACTCTTATTAGTATGGAAAAAAAAGGAATTTCCATGTGCATCGAAAATATGTTACACGTAGAAAAAAAAATTGTCCATCTGCCTTGTCACAGACAAGGTCATATTATAAAACTGATAAAATGTATCATCATTATTATCGCATGTGTAACAATTTCTGCTTCCAATTTACCTTTCTGTTTTCCGTAAACACATTATTTATAATAATGCCTAAGTTCCTTGGGTGTGCCACTTTTCCAAGAGAAACAACGCTGTTACCTATAACACGACTATTTTATGCATTTCTGCATTCTTGTATGCTCACAATATCTGTCCGTTCCAAGGTGCATTGAGATTATGATACTTCTGTTACTGAACGACTCATTCGAAACTTTCATATACATAATGTAAATTGATCGGGGGAGGAAAACGGAAAATTTGATATTCATTCGAATCAGTAAGCTTTCCAGTGTTATTTGACATGGAAATTTCTTACTTACAATGAGAATATTTATAGTAATACTAAATTCGCAGTCCTCGAGTGTAGTTTTAGCCTACGCTAAAGGCAATTCGAGTGTTTATGGAAATTTTCATTTAGCCAATGAATTTGTTACGTGGGTATGTGTTTGAGGGAAGCGTTGAATTCCAGGTTGTAGAAAAACTAAGAATTCATTATGTCAACAAAGGAAACGAGTTTCTAGGTGCTATTTCTGTACATTAAATTGTGTATAAATAAGGTAATTTTAATTAATATGGGAAACTTGTTAAAATAAAACAGGTCATTTTAAAGCTCAAGAAATAAGACGTTAGAATTCATTTTAATCACTAAAATAGTTGTTTGATTTTGTAAAGAATGAAGTTATAGGAGAACGGACGCAGTAAACTCCAGTGGATGCCTCCTGAGAGCCTAAACCACGCTTGCCTACTTTACAAGGAATCAGGTTCTCGACGTCCTCGACGTCCACTGCTGACTGTTCATCGGAAATTTATGTCAAAACTTTGGGACGAGAACCTGTCTTGGGAGGACGCAAAGAAGTTGACAGCCGATAGAGATGCGTGGAGGCTTTTTGTGGATACCATATGCTCCAACTAGGGAGCGGACATGGAATGATAATGATGAAAATAGTGGAAAAAAAATCGGAGTTAGGTTTATTTTTTCAGACCACTATGTTCTTAGAATTTCTAGTTTATCTCATTAAAGATTATATTATTTTTCAATTTTAATTTTTGGACACACAAAATTAAGAAATACTTAAGTACCGAATTTTAAAATTACTAGGTTAAAGTTAAGGGCACCAAACAGGCAAACAATGTTTAATGCTATAAGCGTAACTACTGGCTTATAGAAAATTATATATTTTAATATGTACGCTAAGCAAAACAAGTTATTTTTACTATAAATAAACTATTAGTTTTATATGAAGAACGTGAGCACAGATAAATATACCTAAGCTCTTATCAGGAGACAGTTAGTATTATTCCTAGGGCATTCAATATACATTGCAACAATACCAACAAATCAATGATTTATGATCTTTGCTATTTCGAATATACCGCGTTATCTTTATTTTTATTATTTTTCTACCAAAGTATGTTAAGTAATAAAATCCCAAAGTTATTATATAGAACATTTATAAAGCAACTGTGTAATATGTAAAGATATATTGTTATTATATTATTTCATAATTTTGTAATAGAACACTGTATGTTAATTGTATTTATGTTTATAAAAGGCATTTATGCCGTGAATACACTAATAAATAAATAAAATAAAATAAATAAACATGTTCAATGACATTTTAAAATGCCTTAGCTGTACCTACGCACAGTAAATGTGTTTTAATCTTACAAACGTGTTAACTTAATTTTTTTCATATGAATGCGAATGATCATCTTATGGTTCGTTCTCTGTGTCATGTAAGGTTTTACCGCGACCAATATTTGCGTACTTTCAAGAGTCTCGGATGCAAAAACCATAAGAATGACAGAATATCTAAAACTATGACTAGATAGCTCGTTTTGTTGACTTCCTGAAATAGTTTGTCATGAGCGGAGGGAAAGTTGCAAAGTGACGTCACAGCGCTGCGCGGGGGGTCTAAATTTGGGCTTGTATGGGCACGGCGCGCGCTCAGTTCAGTTGCATCCCCCGAACGAGTTGGTCGATTTTAGTGATCAGGGTGTCTACGGAGAGCTGAAAACGTGAGCTAGACGTTTGTAATATATGAAATATAACATAAACATTGAGCAGAAAATATTAAGATATTGTTTATATGTTGCGTCTTTAGAAGAGAAAAAAGGCTGTAAAATCTGATACTCTTATTCTGTTATTTTTTTCCTTTCATTTCAACTTTCTTTCTGATAAACAAAACAAAAGAATCTCCAAAAAGCGCAAGTAACACGAAATAAAAATCCTATGATAGTATCAAGAATACTTCCAGTATTTTTTTTCCTAAATATTAAAGCCTTATAATATGGAAAACATTATAAAGCGTAATCAAAATATTATGTCATTTACTCGAGAATTCTTGATTTTCATCGATTTGTATGGAGTTAACCGAGTGAATAATTGTTTTCTCTGAAACGAAAACATAAACTATAAAAAGTTTGCCAGTGATAAACATCGGAGCCAGACGAACGTCGTGTCGTTTGAGGTATTATTGGTACATCTACCCACGTAAAACGTGTTTTTGTGCATAGTATGAACCATCTTACTCACGCGTGCTCGCTAGCTTACTCCCTCTGCGTAGTGGTTTAAAGAACAGTTGGGTTTGGTCGGGGTAATGTAGGTATTGCCAATTGCATACGTGTTCTTTTAATTAGGTCTTTTTACTTTTTTTATTTCAAATAAACGAAAAATTACGATGGTAACGGCATTAATATTTTTTTCGTGTGACGTCGGATAAATGTTCCACAGGGGTTTAAAGCATGTATAATATATTTTTAATTACACGAAAACGAGACATTTTGGCTCCAAACTTGCACGCAATGTTTATTAGAAGCGCAGTCGGCGGTCATAACGCGTGACGTCAAAATGACGTGATGCCAACTGAGAGCCGTTTTATATGTGCTCATTTTTAAACCAGAAAATTAAAAATTCAAACTTGTTTCGAATACATCGATATTTATTTGCTTAGAATTGCGAAATCCGCTCTAATTATATGTTATATTTTAAACGTTATTCGCGACTTGTGAAAATACCCCATTGGAAACCAAACATGTTTTTTTGTTACTTTAAATCTAAGCGTTCAAATAGACATTTTATTGAAAAGATAGTATTTTCCAGTTTTGGTTTAAATTTTTGTTATTTTAAGACACGATCAAACAAAAGAACGTGTTCGGATAAAAAAAACGAGATAAATTATTCTGACGGGATATTTGTCGACCATGTTTACCTGAAACTGAAAGCCCCGCCACCCCAAAAATGGCGGTGGAGAATAAAGACCGCTGTAATAAAAATAAATATTGAAAAGCGTAAATATTCAACCAATTTGCATTTTATTATTTCAGAGTAGCCTATTGTTTAATAAACTAGTGAAGTTGTTTTTTCTAAAGTGGATCATATTTTGCGTTTTTTCCGCGATATTTATTAAAACGTAAATATTTATTTTATATCGGACTATTGTATGAAAGCGCACTTGCAAATGAAGTTTTGAGCTTGTGGTCGAGATAAGGGTTTCCAATTACCCCTCTGTTTCGATTTACCGGTTTCCAGTTTTTTTTCTTGTTGCGGTGCCTGTCAGGTCCCCCCGACGCGACGTTGGCGATCACTACAGCTAAAGCATCTCGGTCCTGCGCTACTCCTATATTCTACAGCCAGGACAAATGCTTGCTGGTTTTACTCGCTATCGTGATTCCTGGGAAAAAATAACCAGGGTGGTTTCCTGTTCCCTTCTCTGGTAAATTTGTCTGTAACTCGACTTTCATCCTCTCGTTATCAGCTGTGATCACACCTTTATGAGTGTGACCCCATCGCCCAGGGTTCACGACATGGACGCTAACGAGTTGGACTAGTCCGTAGTGCTACCGGCGGAATGCCACTGGGCGTTCGCAGCATTTTATAGAGAGACACCCTTCACTAATATGTGACTCACTGCAACCTTACTGACAGTTTGAACCCCGTTTTTTTTATACCGAAGATAAAAACAATTAAATTCTATACAATGTGGGTAGAGTAAATATTGAAATGTTGTCTCTTTGTTCTGTTTATTTATAATTTTAAACTCCCGTTTGGTTTATATATATGTTGCAACTGGATTGTCATTTTAGCCGGAATACGTGTTAGCTAGCCATATTACGAAATGGCTCCTTATTGTAAAACGGCGGATCGACGATTAGCCGTATTGTATTTTGGCTGACCGAACGATCAGCCATAGGTAAATGTTTGAGCTGGATACAAATCCCGCCCGATTGTTCCTTTTAGCTCTTATTTCTACCACTTGAGGCGTTGTATGTCACATGCCGTGGTCTTTGAGTAAAAATGGCGTCGTGCAGTAAAACTGTTCCACAAATATTTTCAAATATCACGATAAAACGTAGAAGAAGTGTGCTTCTAATTTAGCCCTTTAGGGGACCATGATTTTGGGTAAAAAGCAAACATCCACTCAATTTTATTGGGAGAAGAAATGTACCTTGCTGAATAAAAACTTCAACTTTTTCCAAAAATATACAATAAGCAGTAAGTAAATAAATAAATAATTGATATTGCCAATTAGCATTAACTTTATTAACATTATTAAGAAGAAAATACCCGAAGACCCAACAGTGGATTTAATACCTGCGGAACAATAGTTCGATGTTTTATTTATTAATTTACAATTTTCGTATTTATTTTGTTATGTAAAGTTAGGTTATATTAGAATAGGTTGGTTTAGGTTAGATGTGAAGTTGGGTTAGGTTAGGATATGTTGTGATAAATTTAGTAATGAAAAAGTTTCAGTTTCATTACATAATTTAACCCAATATATCATCCAACCAATCTAGCTTCGCATAACAAAATAAATGCGAAAGTGAAAAAATAATTGTTTCCGTTTCGTTTCGTTTTATTTTATTCCGCTTAGTATGACAATCCGGCTGCGACATAGGTACCCACATACCATAAGAAAAAGTCATGTTATATCTCGTATGGTTATTGTGTGCTTTTTAATTTTGATTTTACATTAATCTCTGATATATTTTTTTATGTAGTCATCTACGTCATTGTAGTGAAGTCCACTGTTTAGTATTTTTGACTATCCTGCATCACATTTGTCTTTGCTTTTTTAATGTGGTATTTTTGTTGCTAGAATTTTGAGTTGCTGTTCATAGTCTTGAATGTTTCCCATTGCAATTTTGAATAATACAATTTTTAGCATCTCAATTTTCGGCAAGTATTTTATGTCAAAGTGGCGTGTTTTTTCACACAGAACAGTCGTAGGGGTCATAGAGCTGTATTGCGCAAATCCAACATTAGATTATTTTACTCAATAACACGAAATACAAATACCAACGAATAAAAATAATTCGATTGGGATTATGCATATTCGGCCGTTTTTTTTTTTTTACATATTCACTCATTTTCACCATTCCCTTTCAGCAACTAATTGTGCATAGGACACTGCATTGGTACCCAACCGCAGCATATCTTGATCATATTTGTTACATAAAGTTAAGATACTCAGTCTTACGCTTCAGGTGCCAGTCCAGGGACTATGAAATATTCAATATATATATATATTAATATACACGTGTTTTAGGGCCAGACAGTGAAACTCCAAAGGAATATTTCACACGGTAAACTTTTTAAAAATTCTTTACATTTTTTTTCCAAAATCCAATTTTTTAAAATAATTTATAAATTTAGATAATCCTTCATTTCTCGGACCAGCATTCCCTCCACAAACCCTCATCCCTCCCTTATCCAGCCGCTTCCCTTGTACGCGTCCGGTTTTGTTGTAGGGGGGGTTAAGGGTTTGTAGAAGGGATGCTAGTCGAAGAAATTTTCAAATTTAAAAAATAATAAAAAACCTTAAAAAATAGTTGGATTTTTTTAAACGTTCAACATGAGCAATATTTCTTTAAAGTTTCACGGTCTAGGATTTTCATTTTCCTAATAAAAATGGTGTATTTTCACGTTCTTACTTATTTACACGATAATGTATATTAGGGTGGGCCAAAGTTCAAGGAAGAAAAAAAAAACGATTTCTATCAGGCACAAAAGGAAAAGGGTGGAAAATTATGCTATAAACTAACACAGAAAATTTAATTTAATTAAAATCGGATGTCATCTCATGTCTCTGGATTGATTTTAAAACACCTACAATTTTGAAAAAAAGCTTTTTTTTAAATAATACGAAACGGTTAACAGTGGTTGTAGTTCATAAAATCAAAATTAATAAGCGAAATATGTTAATTATAAGATTAATGATTACAAAAAATATATACTCGTAGTTATAAAAAAAACAGTGTGCGTGAAAATCGTTTGTGCTTTCAAATTTCGGCTCTATTTGAGATTTGATGAAACCAATCCTTTCGTTGCAAAAAGTTGCAAAAGTTTCTGTTAGTCTTCACTGCTCTTTTAACTGCTTGTGTGTGACATGACAGGAGTAGTAACGGCAGTTGATCTCCTTGTTCTTTTTGCGCAACAAACAGTTAAATGACTTCATCCTGTAAATATTTTAATACAAGTGGTTCTGTTATGTTGTCGTGCCAGTCAATTCAATATTTATAAGATGATGCATTCAATTTAATTATGGGAAGGTCGAACAATCATATTCTATTTTCAATCAATGCTTTGGGTCTTCAAAATACGACAAGCGGACAGTTCACGGGTGCGCGATTTGGAATCAGTTAGCCTTGCAATTATGTGGGTATGGTTGTGAACTATGTAGGGATGCATGGGCTAAGTATTGTCACAACTTGTACATTATTGTACCCACAACCACTGTTCACTTCCCACATCAGTATCTTTTGATCACCCGCCACATTAAGACCTCGTGTCTTTTTTTCCAAAAACCACCAGTGTTGAGCTTCAGATCGAGCCTGCCATCGTGTTGCTCGTAAGTGTCAAGTCAGATCTGGCAAGTCCATCAAGAACAAAGATAAAATTAGTGGCCTTCCTTCCTAATCCATCTAATTTGTTAGGGTTGTGACCGATTGACACTGCATACCGCATAGCGAGGATACTCACTTGTTTGACTTAAATTTCATTACAGTTTACTCCGCTCATTAATATCATAGAAGAGCGGGGTTTCACTCCCGCTATTTTACGCCCCTCATCCGCGTGGAAATTTGTTTTCCCGTCAAGCATCAAATCTTTTGGGTGCGCAAAATGAAAATCTTTGGATTGCGGGATCAACTATGCCTTTGAGTTGGCTGGGAAAATATCTTGTGGTTGTGATTAGTTTATACAAATGTCGTGTTCCATCTTTACAGGAAGGGTACTTTTTTATGGTAAACCAATTTAAACCATAAATTTTGACCACATCAATTTTCTGAAGAGGACTCTATAGCAACGTACAGACGTAAAACACAATAAATTTGCACGAGTGAGCCACCGGGCGTGGAAGATTTTACCCGGCAATTTGTGCTCTAAATCTTTGGTAAATATACCCGATGAAATGGCTTGTACAATTTTGTATAAATATGATTGATCTGTGATTATATCTTGAGAAGAAAACTCAGGTTACTCTTATGAAATGGTTTTGAAATTAACGACTGGCATTTTTTTGCACATTTCCAAATCTTTTCCTATTTCCCCTGAAAATTTCTGGGGTCCTAATGTGCTGGCACCAATGTGAAGAAACGAGTGTCAAAAGGGTAATTCGTCCATATGTAGAAGACAGAAAACCCACAGTTTTACTTAACTTTTTTTAAAGAAGTCTTATGACACCTCCATGCTTACCAACGTTAACGTTAGTACCTTCACATCCAACTGCCATCGACGTTTTCATATGTATATTTGATTCTAAGAAGAAATCGGCGATAGACTTTTCTATATTTTTAGATGTACCAACAGCTGGTACAATGTATCCCAGAAACTTTGGGCCTGGTTCCTTTATCAAGGAAATGTGCTTCTCAAAAATGGTTTGTTTATATATTTTCCCACCTTTCATGGATAATTTAAACAAACAACAACAACAACAAACCATCACGCCGTTTCCCCGTAGGGGTAGGCAGAGAGGATAGAACGCCATAACACTCTATCTTGGCATACAGACCTCGCTTCCTCTATGCACGCACGCCGATTATTCCTACTTTTGACATGTCCATCTTCAAGTATTTGATGGACTTGATCGTGCCATGTCTTTCTCGGTCTTCCTCGTTTTCTGCATCCATCAACATTTGCATCGTAGATCCTTTTAGTCGTTCTTTCGCTGTCCATTCGCTCTACATGTCCAAACCAACGCAGCACCCCTTTCTTGATTCTGTCAATAATGCATGTCTCAGCCTTACACACTTCACGGATCTCGACATTTGTGCACCTATCATACATCGTTTTCCACACATTCGCCTGAGGGATCGCATAATTTAAAGGTTTTATCTTTTCGGCCATCAAAGTACAAGACATCTGTTTGTTAAATTTTGTCTTTTGTGACCAACGCGCGTGATATCTTGCGTTTTCTGCGGAGTTTGCTCTTATCAACAATTTCCGAAGTGATAGTGTGAAGAACTGCCGAAGCAATAGCTGCCCCAGCTCCGTCGGAAATTTCGTATCTATCAAATTCAAATTTTCTCAAAAAAAAACCGAAAACATCGAAACATCCCACCCTTATGTATATGCAATAGAAAGGGATGCGGATAGTTCTAATCTTATTTAGGACATATTATTCTAAAGCGTCTGATATTTTATGAATATCCCTTTTTTATAGAATCTAGTCAATAAACAACATTCGTGTTAAAATATTATTATCACTTTCTTTTTTTTCTGAGTATCACTACTTTATTCTGGTAGTTCAATAACCTTTCAAACTTCCTGGCTTTGAGTAATAATTTATTCGTTTCCCAAGTAAAGTACCTGCACATTATAATATATTAAAATAGGTCCGGTCAACCCTTTCAGACCTTCATTAATTTACAAAACAATCATTCTTCCACATATAGATTACTGCTCAACAATATTATTTTTAGCAAACGAAGGAAATTTAAATAAACTAGAAATTTTACAAAATAAAGCGATGAGAATAGTTCTTAAGAAAAATAAATATAGCAATGTAAAAAAAATGAGAGGTGAACTAAAATGGTTATCTGTAAAAAGGAGACTTAAATTTAATATGTTGATATTTATACATAAATTTTTTCACGATAAATTACCAAAATATTTTAAGGATAAAGTTGTCTTAAACAAAAATTGTCATGAATATGCCACTAGACAAAAGGATAAAATAAGACTACCATTATTGAAAAGAGCTGAGTCGCAAAATTGTTTGATGTATAAGGGTTTAAAAATGTATGATGAGATGCCTGAATGTATGAAGAATGAAAAGTGTCTGAAAGAATTTAAAAATAAATGTATAAGTTACTGTAAGGAAATGTAAATATATATAGATGATGTAAATGTACATAATAGTTTATATTAGTTTTAATATAAGCTAACTTAAGAAATAAATTTTTAAAAAATATATTTAAAAAAAAAAAAATTCCTCTGAATCTAAAAAAAAAGTTATTTTTTTAATACATTTCTAGAAATAGACCTCGGTATTGTTTGTTTTTTTGAAATTTACATTTTTTTTTATCTTTTGTACTTTTGAAATTATTTACCGTTCATTTTTTATTAAAAATGGGTCTCAAACTGATAATCAACCGACAAAATTCATGAAAAATGTGTTATTATCTTACATTATATATTTATGAAATAAAATTAATTTAATTTTACTGATTTCTTTTTAAACTTACGAAAAACCTCCAAAACAAAAAAACCAGTCAGAAGCAAACTGTCAAAGTTGAAAACAAAATTTTCTGTGTAACGCTGATTACCGACGCATGCAAAAAAATACAGACGTACTTGAGGGCTCCAGTAATTGAAAAATAAACTCGCCGCTTTTGGATTTCGGTAGGTATGAAATCTTAAAATTCATGTATATTTTAATGAACACTCGGACTGAAAGGTTTAAGAGTGGGAGGACAGGCGATCTATAAATAAATTATTTTGGGTTTTTGACGTAGGTAGCACAATATACGCATGCACTTACCGTGAGTAAACGACTTTAACATAATAATGACGTCACTACTGGAATATCTTGCAGAATATGTTCACCTTTGTGTACCCCACCGGGTAGAAATTACAGCGTCCCACGCAATAAGCATATTTAGCTTAGAAAATGTACCCTCTTTCTAAATATAGGAAGCTTATTATTTATTATTTAGTGTGCATAGGTTTCTTGTGAAAATTTTATTCGCGTTCATTCGCACTAACTTTGAGCTCAAAGGGAAGAGTTTCCGTTGCTGGTCGTATCGTTTTCAGGCAAAGAAAGAATCTATTATTGTTATCAAAAACATTTTTCACTTTGTGGTATGACATTTTACACTTATTTGTTTATATATTTGTATAAACCACTTTATTTTTATTTATTTTTTATTATTATTTTTTTTTATTATTACACTTCGACCGGTTTTTTATTCAAAATATTGTCAATTAAATTTAGTTAGTCCTGGTTAGTAGTTTAGTCCTCTTTTAAAACTATTCCCGTTATGATTTATTTTATCTTCTTTCTCTCTCTTTGTTTCAATTTTCTGTCTCTTTCATATAATATTTTATTATATAAATAGCAACGCGTGTTAAGTTAGTTAAATTCCTGACGATGAGGTAGTAACCTCGAAACCGGTCGAAGTGTAATAAAAAAAAAGTGGTTTATACAAATATATAAACAAATAAGTGTAAAGAAAGAATCAGCCAAAGACCGGTGGGCAAACCCGGTGTTGTAAACATTGCCGTTTATATATATTTGAATAACCTGATTTTATATTTATATATATTTGGATAATTTGGCTGACACTAAGCCTGATTTTTTAAAGCAAATTTTGATAACCAACGAGGCCCATTTCACACTCTCTGGCGCCGTTTACAAGCTAAATTGCCGCATTTGGGAAACGAAAAATCCACATGAAATCCAAGAAAAACCATTGCATGGCCAAAAAGTGACTGTTTGGGTCAGCGTTTGCGCCGAAACCATCATTGGCCCGTCTTTCTTTAGAGAAGGAAAAACAGTCGATGGAAATTGATATCAGTGGACATTGGCTTACTATGCCTGCCCACAAATGTATAGAAAAGTTCTGGACGGTTACTGCTGTCAACAAGACGGTGCGCCATGCCGCGCTGCAGTTTCTGCAACGAAAATTTCCTGGATGTGTGATGTCAAAAAAGGCGACATTGACTGGCTACCCATCTCCTGATTTGACTCCTCCAGACTTCTTTTGTGGGGTTGTTTGAAAAACAAATTGTACGCCAGCAAGCCTCGGGCCATTGATGAGCTCACGGCAAACATTCGTGCCGAAGTCATCGCTATACCGCCCGAGTGAGACTTGAGAGACCGAGTGAGTGTCAAAAAAAAAATTAACCGCCAAAAAGTTGAAGAAAACCTTGCGTCGTTGTTCTACGATCATGACGTTTCATTGGCAATCGTTTTAATGCTCTCAACTGTCTACTAAAAAACATCAAATGAGGAAGTTCGGGCTTGCGGGAAATTCGATAGAAAAAATGATTTTTACGCGCGGTAAAAATTAGAGCAATCAATTGTATAGTTTCTTGAAAATGCATGAAAAAATAATAAATCACATTTTAATAAAATGAAAATAGAGTTGTGAAAGATTTTCGGCTTACGATAAGTCAATGGACCGATTGGCAGAACCGACCGAGAAGAAGCGGAAGAAAACTTGAGACGTCACATGCGGAGTAATTAAAAAATAGATTCTTTAAAAAATTATCGCTAATAATACGACACATACTTTTTTTTGGCTTAGTTTAATAGTATTTTAACAAATAAAAATAATTTAAAAAAACCACCGAACTTCCTCATTCCAAATTAGATAGTAGGTAAACTGCAACTGTTATAAACAATCATTATTTTGAGTATGTTCAAATGTTTGTAGACAGGCTGGATTTCCTCCCTAGGGAGTTATTTAGATCAAAATTTGTTGCAACAAAGAAGGAAAACATTTTTGAGAAGGAAATATGGAAGTGTTGTCATTTACAGGGCGTATGACCAGTCATTGGCTAGTTAAAGTGGCCACTTTACGCACTGTGTAACATTCACATTTCCTAAACCAGCCAATCACGGGTCATAAACCCGGTAAATAGATTCCCCCGAATTGGTTAACCGCATTCATCTTAAGGTACCACAGAGACAAACGCGTTATACACAACTTTTCCACATACCTAAATGCAGAACAAATTCGTCAAAAAACGCTACGATTAACCGTATTATGGATACGTATAACAGGAAATTTAACGAAATAGATATATTTACCAAAAATATTAAATTTATCAAAACTGCCATAGGTAATAAATTGTCTTTGTCCGCATCCTCCTCTCCGTTGCTCTCAATCCCTGAACATATATAAGTTTTATAGTGAGAAGATCTTTTAATATAATTATGTATCCCCGTACTGCGGGCCAACTGTTTGTGACACCTGATTTTTTATAATCCGAATCATTTCTATTAAACTTATATGTTAATCTTATTTATATATTATGTAGGTGCATATAATATGCATTTGTGTGTTCGTTTTGAATCAACGTTCGCGTATTGTCAAACCTTATTTTATTGTTGTCATTATTTCGTATTTACTGCATTTTGTGATTACCTACTGTATTGTATAGGACTCGTCGCACATTATTCATTCGATGTGTATCAGTTAAATTTAAAAAATAAAATGCTTTTTTTTTTCAGAATACGGTTTTGAAATTTAACATACTTAAAAAAACAATTTATATCATTTCGTCATTTGAATTTTAACAAAAAGGTTTCTAACTTTTTACTAAGCTCTTTATTGTACCATTTTTAATACAATTTACAAGTTTTAAGCAAATATATTATTTTCATACTTACGCACCCATACACACGCACCCTCTCCCTCTTTCATTCCCACACGCACATGTATCCTCTCCCTCATTCATTCACGCATTCACACATTCACATACACATGAATACAAACGTCACACAAATACTATTACTAAACTTCTTTTCTTATATATTATGTGTCATTATATTTACAGTGGATTTTTTTAATTGGCTTTAGTATTGTTAAGATTTTTCTAATTATTTTGTTTATGTAATAGCTGTAAAAATCCCAAATAAAATGAAATAAATAAATAAATGCCTAGGCTTCCACATTTCCTTCTCGAAAATGATTTCCCTCTACTTGCAACAAATCCAAATCATTATTTAATACAAAAAATATTTTAAATACAAACTATTTTTTGTAGATATACCTTACATACTCCTTGCGGCGGAACAGAATGGATATAGGTGAGATGAACTTAATAATATCAAACTCAGGCATCGTTATATATTACTGTTTAATTCATAGATTTCCAACATCATCGCCCCCCTAAACCACCTCAACGCCCCCCTATTTCATCTGGGCCTTCTATCGCCCCCCTGAAGTCCTTCAGCATCCACAAGGAGGTGTTATCGCCCGCTTTCAGAAAGACTGGTTCAATTGATTACATCATATTAATGGTAAATACGTGACGCAGCTGTGCTATTTCTCGTTAAATAAGTAAATATTAATATTACTTGTGGTCCTGTGGCTAGTGTCTCGGACTCACGGACCGAAGGTCCGTGGTTCGAATCCCACTCTACCCCAACTCGATTCCATTTTCTATTAGTGAGTTATTTACAACTCGTTGAAAATAGCCCTCAAAATTAAATATTTGGGTAAATCATAAGAACGCAAATATTTTTTTTTTTTTTTTTTTAAATATCAGTTGTTTTTTACACTAGAAGTATCACCTACTTGTATTATTCTGAAAGCTTTGTTAGCGTGTATTTGGAACGTATTTACGCTCTTAAAACGCACTATCAGATCACGTAAAGATTATCACTCTAGGGCCGCGATCACAAATGCCATCTTCATCGGTAAAATAGAGCAGTTCAGTTTGGTTGAAAAATTACGATTAGTTACCATATTTTAACTTGTTAATTTTGAGGTATTGATTCAGCATATTAGTCTTGCAAAAAAGGTTGCTCACCCTTGGTTTCTGCTTATTTTACAATATTGTCTCACAATTTCTGCTTCCAGAGAGTAGAATTCGATGATCGAGCGCATAGCATTATTTAAATTAAGCAGATTAAGTATTTCGTTTTGTGGAAAGCTTCGGTGCAAGGAATCTTCGTTTCAGAAAATTCTTGAAAGTATTTTACTGCCAAAGCCGACACAAAAATGCTATACTTTTATCGCAAACATAAAATAACTTTTTCTTATCTTTCCCGTTTGGGTACTTACCCGAGAAATAATTTAGGGATGTGATAATTATGGATAATTCTCTCTCCCTTTTCGAACCGGAGGATTAATTTTCCTTTAGCGGTACTTTTGACATGTTAGAGAAGGGATCAAAGTAAATACAATTAAATATAATGTGTCCATTATATAAATTTGTTTCACTCGATAAAGCCCGGTGAATAGTGGCAAACAAAGAAGTCTGTGTATTTAATAGTGAAATATGTTTTTCCAATTCATTTCTATTGCCTCGAAACAAAGATTTTATCTGTGGAAATAGAATATTTAATATCATTAAACGTTAGGACTGAATTGAATTTCTGTATCTATAGGTAGGTTCCAGAGACTACGAAAATTCAAAGGAATACCTTATTCGTACCAATTTTATTTAACCTTGGCTACTATCCGAACCTGTTATAGAAATTACATTTTGACCATTTAATTTAACATACATACGACTTTCTGAATATGTTACAGTAAAACTCAAATTATCCTGATTAATGAGTGCCAGACGTTATCCGGTTTCTGCATATCCGGATAGTTGGATAAACCATAAAATTAAGACAATGTTTTGAGAAAAGACGCAAATTTTCTCTAATATCACTTTTTTATTGCTTTTGAAATAATACAGAGAATAGAAACGCTCAGTGTTTTTTTTTATTATTTATTAAAAGACTCTTAAACTAAACCAAAAAAAAAATCTTAATTGTGTCATATTATCAGCGCTATTATTTTTTAAAGTTTTGTATTTCTGAAATTACCCCACGTGTGACGTCTCAAGTTCTATTCCGCTTCTTCTCGGTCAGTTCTGCCGATTGGTCCGTTCACTTACCGTAAACCGGAAATCATTCACAACTCTCTTATCATTCATTGGTTGATTCATATGAACTAGAGACGTCGTTCAAAGTAGTTCGTTTTTATTAAAATATTTTTTATTGTTGAATTTTTTACACATTTTCCAGAAACTTTGCCAGATAATTTAATCAACAATATTTTGAGTTTGTCCAAATTTTTGCAGACAAGGACTGTATTCAACTCTCTGGATATCTGTTAGCATTAAAACATTACAACAGGGATCAAGAACGTTTTAGAGAAGGGAATATATAAGTCTAGGCATCTACAGGGCTTATGACCTGTCATTGGCTGGTTAAGTGGCCACTTTACACACTGTGCGTTTTTCATCTCTGTTGTAATGTGTTAATGTTAACAGCTCCTCAGGAAATTTGGACAAACTCAAAATATTGTTGATAAATCCACCTGGTCCATGAAGCAGTATAGAAATTGAATAAAATACAAATTTTAGGCGTTGCCTAGTATATAGGTGAAATAATTCAATAAGATAAATCTCACCCGCATAAATAAAGGTTTCAGCTCTTTAACTTTACTAACATCAACAGATGAAAGGATTGAAGGAATTTAAATGTTCAAATATGGGCGGAATGGTGAATGTTACACAGTGTGTAAAGTGACCACTTAAACCAGCCAATGACAGGTCATAAGCTCTGTAAATGCCTAGACTTATCTATTCCTTTCTCTAAAATGTTCTTCATCTATGTTGTAATGTGTTAATATAATTTAATGTTCTAATTTCTACCACGCGTAAAAAAATATTTTTTTGTATTCAATTTCCCACAGGGCTGAAGTTCCTCATTGGAATTACATTGAAAACTTTTTTTTTTGATAAATATTAAAATAAATATTTGCGTTCTTGTGATTTACCCAAATATTTCATTTTGAGTCATTTTTAACGAATTGTAGAAACTACTAGAAAATGGGAATCAAGTTGGGGTAGAGTCGAATTCAAACCACGGAGCTTTGAGCCGTGAGTCCGAGACACTAGCCACTGGATCACAACCCGATTTAAACATGTTGAGCAAAGTTAATTTCTTTAGCGAAGAAATTCGTTTACTCCTTTTTTGTTAGTAACATCTCCTTTATTTTTCGTTTCCTGATAACGATCCGAATATTTGGAAGTTCGGATAAACGGAGTTCTACTGTAAATGTAAAGTTATGATTGCGAATTTCCTCAATTACCTAGATTTTTTCATTTATTTATTACAGTAAGAGCCAGTTGCATCAAAATAAGTTGTGTTAGGTAAAATTTAAAGGTAAAAAGGTTGCGTTTTTGTCAAAATTAGTTATTTTATTCTACTTTTCCATGCAAACTCTGATGTCTATTTTGATAAAAATGCAACAATTATTTTACTTTAAAATTCAACCGAACTTTCTATGTTTCTTTAAGTTTCTTCTCCTATCTATTTTAATTTTTAAATACGGTGGGTTTCAAAGAAGCAATTCAATATTATTTGCTAAAAATATCACATAAACCTATATTTTGTGCAATTTCATATCTATGTGTTTAATCTGCTTTCGCTACTTATATATTACGATTTTAAATGCATACATCATCAAATGTTAGGAATATTGAAAGCCCCCGCCCACTTACAGGAATCTGTTTTAAAGGTCTTGTGGCCTCTTTTCAGATCCGCACATTGCAAAAACAATTTCTTTTTTTAGCTGTAATGAACGATAAATTTATTAATTTTTTCAAAAATTTTTGTTTGCAAGAGATTCGCGTATTTTTATTTTTTGAATTTACGTTAACTGCTTTCAATGCCCCGATCGCCATCAGAGCAACCAATCAATTATATAGTCAATTTGTCTGTCACCCTCAATCAAATTTTCCAAATTCTGACGGCGACGGAGTATGTTAGTTCATTAGCTTTTTAGTAAACCAAGAGAAACAAGTCCGATCGGGAGAATCAGAACCATTACCACCCCTCCACCAGCCAAATAATTCAAACCGATAAGGCCCAAAAAAAGAAAATCATTGATCATAAATTCGCTCCATTCCTAGCACTACCCTATTCAAGACGAAAATCTAGCATCCTAGTCAAGACCTATCAACTAATCTATCAACCGACCTATCAACCAATCTTATTAACCACACGCAATATGAAAACCCAATCCTATCCAAGACAGCGTCCCCAATAACCCACCACGGAGGCGAAGGAGCAGCACAGCCCGACCCCCGACCGATACACGCCTCTCAGCCCTACTCGTTAGTGCATCAGTAGTAAATCCTCTTCCCTTTTACGGAAATAGACAACACATGACTTGAGTTCGGTTCTGCATTGCCGCCATGAAGATCATCCTTTTCAAAATTTCGTTTGAGCCAAAAAAAAAAAATATTTTTTAATATAAAAAAAATATTTTAAAAAACATTGCGCATTTTGATTCCCCGAAGGGCATCCCATTTTTCTACCCATGCGCTAGCAAATTTTGCAAGTTTACTTAAATTGTTCGGAAAAATGTTAGGAATAATGTAAACATGTATGACAGGATCTCTTTGCTGATATTTTTCCACGTTACTAATACGTATGGGTGTCGCCGCCAAATCGTCCACTCAACTGGACGGATCGGCTGTTCATCAAATGCAGGGATTCAATTGAATGACTAGCTCGTTCATTGAATGAATTAAGATAGCTCAACATTCAACGCGTTGGCTGGTTGAAAGCTAGCCATTTAGAAACGGCCGAACCAAAAGCCGCCCGGCCGGAGATGGGGTTTCCTAGGACAGCGGTGCCCGTATCTTAACGGCCGTAGTGAACGGTTGTGCTGTGCTGTGGACAGCCGTTATAACATTTATCAACACCATTTTCCTAGGAAACTACTCTCTAGTCACCGTTACGACGGCTGTCCGCCGCATCACCGTTCACTACAGCCGTTAAGTTTCATAATAAAAAAAAAGTTTTTTACTTAACTTATAAGTTAAGGAATAAATTAAGTACAAAAACTTTTTTTACTATTATACTTAACTCAACCTATCCTAACCTAACCTAACTTCACATTTTCACACTTTTGTTAAGCGTCCGTTAGCCATTCAATTTTTTAATTTTTAATTTTTATTTCATTTATTGAATTTTATTTTATTATTACATTGGTTTACAGTACATGTGAATAGCGATGGAACAAAATGATAAGAAAAAAATCCCACATAGGCATAGCCTGTGCGTGGGTGTACTGGTTTAATCAGTTTAATGTTGACAGCACGAATTTATGAACAAAATTACACATACATACTGATACATACATGCACCCACACATATCCATACACACATACTTGCATACACATACTTTTATACACATATATACACTTACACATAAAAAAAAACACAATATAAACATTTGAGTTCATAAAATCAAAAAGTAATATATTTTGCTAGCAATTTAGCTAAATAAATCAAGAATATCTCTTTCAATGACCCATTTTTTAGCATATTCTTTAAAGGAGTGATATGTTGAACATTTCATGTCTCACATTTTAAGTAAATGCATTGTTTAGTCTGGGAGCAAATTGAATGCCGGCATTTAATTCAAAAATTCAAAGCAGCCAATCGAGTGGCTGATTTAACTATTCGGAAGCGACATGAACACAGTGAAAGTTTCTGGAATTACCTACCTGCTCTGCAAAATAAAAATAAAATAGTTTTGTCAGCGTGACAGATAAACAATTAATTGTCTGCTCCCGCTGCACAATTTCATGTTAAATAGGGGTCGATATTATGAGTACCTAATAATTTTTAAGCGTTAAATTTTGGTACATACTCGTGCATAAAAATGCACAGTGGTTAAAAAAATGAAACAGTTATTCTCCGAAAACTGTTTACTGTAATGAAACACTAGTGGTGATATTATTAAAACTGTTTTTAGCATGTTCAAATGTTTGTAGACAGGCTGGTTTCCTTCCAAGGGATTTATTTAGATCTAAATTTGTTGCAACAGAGGGAAAACGGTTTTGAGAAGGGAATTCGGAAGTCTAAGCATTTACAGGGCTTATGAACAATGTTAACAGATGGAAGAGTTGAGGAAATGTGGATGTTCAAACATAGGCAGAATGGCGAATGTTACACAGAGTGTAAAGTGGCCACTTAAACCAGCCAATAAGAGGTTCTAGACATCTATATACCCTTAGCAAAACTGTTTTCCCTCTCTGTTGCAAAAAAATTAGCGATATTATTCATTCAGAAATCAAACTGCATCGCAAAACTGTTTTTTAATATAACAGTTTGAAGAACTGTAGGCAAAACCGTAGCCACCCCCACCCTCTCCCAGGATGGCTGTTGGTTTTTTTTTATTTTTACAATATACATAAGAGGTGAAATAAAGTATTAAAAAAATAAAGGATAAATACATAGCAATGAAATACATATTAACAGTAAAAATAGTAAACAAAAAATCCCACAAAGGCATGGCCTGTTCGTAGATATGCAAGAAATGTTTATGAATTTTTGCTCCTATAATAAATAGACAGGTATAACATTTTTGTGTTATATAAGAGTAAAGAAAATATTTTGTAAAAGATTATAAGGTACTTTTTTATTTTATAGTACTAATTAAAAAAATAAAATAAAAAATATTTTTAAAAAGTTAAAATATTCCATCATTCCATACATTGATATAATTAGCTGTACTAAAAATGCATTGCGCGCACGCTGTCACAGTTTCATCGTCCATTGTATAGAAAGACAAATGACAAGTGCGGAACGTCGCAATTAATTGCGCGAGTAGAGCAGTGTGTGGGCGGAGAGGGCAACATCGGGCGAGAGGGCGGCAACATCGGGCGAGAGGGCGGCAGCACGAGAAGCATGAGCATGAGCAGCGCAAAGAGCTATAACAGCTATAATGGGGCTATAACAGATTAATTTGTAAATCGCTAACTATTTTTTTTTAAATTTATTTATTTACAATTTTAAAAAACCCGTTAGGGTTACATTAGAAATTTAATATTGTCTAGTCATTTTATGTCTCGTCTAGTCTAGTTAGTTTAGTCATCATGTGCTTTTTCAGATTGATTTTAAATTTGTCTCCAGTAAAAGTTTTCAAGTAGTAAGGTAAGTCGTTGTAGTGTTTAAGTCCATTATGTAGTATTTTTGACTGTCCTGTGTTTGTCTTCGCTTTTTCAATATGATAGTGTTGTTGTTGTCTGGTGTTATGTTTGTGTATGTCAGCATTTTTGACTAATATTATGTCGTCGTCTTGTATGTTTCCCAGTGTTATTTTGTGCACAATTTTTAAGGTCTCAATTTTAGTCAAGTAGTTTATGTCAAACTGGTGTGTTTTTTTGTACAGTTCAGTCGTAGAGGTCAGGTAGGGTAGGTTGTATGTTAGTTTAAGAATTTTATTTTGTTGTCTTTGTATTCTTGTTATGTCTGTCTTGTTACCAGTTCCCCAGAAGGCGATCATGTAACTCAATTTACTTTTGACATAGGCTTCGTACATCATCATTACTGCTACTCTTTTTAAATAACCGAAACGCCCGTCTCTAATACAAGACAAGTCACTCCTACAAGTTTTTCCTACATGGCGAAAATAGGGTCATTGCATTTTTTAATTTCCGAGACATAAATGTCATATTTTCTTCTGAATGAATTCAATAGAATGGAATATTAAAAACTAACAAAATGTACATATTATAAATTGAATTTTTAAAAATAAGAAGTTTCAGCTAGCAAAGAAAAACCTATTTTTCATTATTCTTTTTCCAGTTCCCTTTATTTGTTTATGGACACATGGGCACAACTGCCTTTTAAAGAAATAAAAATTTTGGTAGTGATTTAAGTAGGTAATTGATCATTTGGTTTTCATTCATAATCATTGATAATAATAGAATGTAAATTCTGAAAAATGCGGAGTGGAAAATCCGACTGTTTTGAGATACCGTAAAAGGAAAACAACACCAATTCGCTGTTTCTAAGTAAGGTTAAGTGGAGAAAGGTCACTTTCAAAAGATTCCTTTGTATACAGTCATACAATTTTCACTCCGCCGATTATTCCACAGCTTAAAATATTCCAACTTGATGAAAATGTAAATTGTATAGTGTTTTTATTTGTTTGTGAATGACATTCTGGAGTTTTTATTTGTTTGTGAATGACATTGTTCTGCCGCGCAGAAAAGGTAGAATTACGTTGTAATGTGGTGGAAGCCATACGACTTCCATATTCCCTTCTCAAAAATGTTTTCCCTCTCTGTTGCAACAAATTTAGAACACAATGATTTTTGCAGACCATTTGCAGTGAATTTTCACAGCACAATTAAGCACAGTCTTTAAGACATTTTTTTTTTGGCAGTGTGTTATTTATTTTATTACATTTTAATGTGTCGTCTTAAAACATCATCAATTACATCAAATTAAATTATGAAATTCTACTTATTTCAACAAGAAAAACAAACTAATGATGCCAACTGAAATCAAGCAAATATTTATTAACATATTGTCGCTTCAGTTTGTTTTTATTCAACAGACCAAAACACAAATCTGCAGAAACAGAGCTTTAACATTTTTTTGCGGAACATGCATAAATAATGACCACAAATTAAGACAAATTTTGTTTAAAAAAAACTCCTCAAACGATTTTAAAAATATATATTTTTCATTTGAATTTTATAAATAAAGGCTTTCTCCAAACTCCTGTACACTTAACTCAATTTCTTTAAAATGGTATGTTGGACAAAAACTAACTAAAGCGGCGATTTGTCTTAATCATTGATAATAAATAAAACTAGAAGAATTATTTCATAAATATATTTTTTTACATTTGCAAATAGGCTACAAATCAAAATTAAAAATTAAAGCGATGATCGACTGTGAATTTCAACATACATTTTAACAAATGTAATTTCTTAACTTACAATACAAAAGTACTCTAGATTTTGGAAAACAAAATATATATACATATATATATTTATGTATATCATACATACAATAAGCTTATGTTATTTCTGTTGAATGAGAAAATCAACTTATTATTTACAATATTTAAATAATAGGGGTAAAAACACATGTCCATCGTCTTGTAAATTTGTGAAAAGTTTTATCTAAAAAATTATAATATTTTTATTTATTTTTCGTATTTATAAAGTTTATTATGAAAAATATATTAATAACAATCAATTTTTAAAAAATTAAAACAACTTTCCTATGAGTAAAGCTTATAAACTTTCGGACAACACTTTTAGAAAGATGAGAGACAGATGACAATGATAGAGATTTAATAAAAGATAATTTACTATCACTGGAGTGAAAAAACTTTTTAATTTAAACTATCCCACAAACACTTCCTGAGCAATGATAATTGATCATTTAAATAAACTGTCAGAAGAATTATTGGTCTCCTACCTGCAACATGAAAATCTTCGAGAATGGACTAGACATGAATAAAAATAATCCAACTACAAAAATAAATCTCAAGATTCAAGCACACCAGCTAAGCTGCTCATTTTAAATACAATATTTTTTGCTGGTAAATTGAATATAGCTCTTCATATATTTATAATTGTATTTCAAGCAGTAGAAATATGAAATAAGCGTGCATATTGAAACATTGTATTTTATCGTATGTCAAATTAAAGCCAATAGTGTGGTACTTGTGAAAATAAATAAATTCCCAGTCAATAATTTAAACTTAACAATTGTTTGTGGTTGATGGTACAAATTACGTGAGTGTAAATTAACAGCTAACAATAATCCAATCATCCAATTTGGTCGTCAGAGAAACTTTAAAAAATGTCATCAAATGTATTGACTATGTATTTATTACAAAATTTATCTACCTTAAGCTTAAAATGTTATTAATGTATAAAATATTGCTTTCTCTTTAATGATAAAACGCAATCCTAAATAGAGATCTCGGCATTGACGAATCTGACTAACCAAGCACCAAATTCATAATACACATTGTAAAAAATTACACTATTCATTTTTTAAGACCTTCCCGCGAAGGTCATACTGACTTACAGAATTGCAGGCACCGTGTTTAAGTACTTTTACTCTAACTGACTGTTCCGTTTCTTTGTGATAGAATTCCGTCTGTCTCACATCATAACTATTTGATACATTCACATTATTTGGGATCACAATAAACAATAACGAGAGGAACGGGGGAGGTATGACTGGATAAAGACAAAATGGCCTATGGAATTCATCCACTAATGACTCGTAACAAACTTTTCAACACATGAAAAATAATGTAGGTGTAATACATTCAAGGCAAAAATAAAACGATCTACGATATTCTCCAACATTCCTTGCCAATAAGATTTTTTTAATTAAATTTTCTGTAGCGTCGATGGAATTTTAATATCTCTTTATTTGGGTAGCACAAATAATCATCGCATTAAAGTTAATAACAGCATTCAACCTTCTGGTGTTGAAATCGCATAAGGTTATGCACTCATACTAAAGGCTTTTAGCTCAAGGAGTTGCCCTTTAAACATCTTTTTAAAAACAAACCCTTTGATCATTTTTCACAAAGTGCCAATTTGATATTAAATACATTTAAGTTAGACATCATTTGCGTACTTGTTACTTATAACATACCAAATCCTTTGGCATAATTAATGGCTTTTAACAGTCTATCATTTAGTTTTTCTTTAGTTTCGTATTCCGGAAGTAGGAGAACATTGAAGCAGGTATGAGCTGTCGGTAGTCGATCTGAATCTGAACCATTTCTAGCAATGATAAGTTTAAGTCTAATAAGTCCTCCGACCGGGACTCGATCAGATCCCGTGGCAAACTGGAGCAGCTTTCTCTTGTCTTCCAATGTGAACTCGTGAACTATTGACCAAAAATCCTTGATAATCTGAGAATCTGCCGTGTAACCGCCGTCGTATTCGGTTGCTACCTGCAGCTCGTTAAAGTCAAAGTTCTGAAAAGCAACAAGAAACACAATTATGAGAAAGAACATATAGTTCAAACTTTAATTCAGTTCCTAAATTTAAACCAGTTTTTCTGGAATTTTTATTTAAAAGAACCAATATAAAACACTTCATAGGATACAATTGAAAAACAGGTGACGGAAATCAATAAAAAATTAGGACACCTGATTATAAATTCATAGATTGAAAGATATATTTTATTTTATGTTAAAGGTATCTTTCTCCCCTGTGGTCAAATCGTCAGCACATTGTCAGCGACATGATTGACATGAAATTTTTATTTAAAAAGGTGTACATTAGAATATTTCATAGTCCCTGGACTGGCACCTGAAGTGTAAGACTGATCATCTTACATTCATAAAAGAAAAATGAGAAGATACACTGCGGTCGGTGTACCAATGCAATGTCCTATGCACCATTGGGTGTGGAAAGGGAATAATTAATGGAAACGTTTCATTCAATAGCTTTTGTTAATTACATTTGTAGAATGTACCGTTAAGCATACAGTCAAATCCAGAAATGACGTCCCCGCAATTTGCGTATTTCCATGATTTACATATAATTTTTAAAGTCCCATTAAAATTTGAATTTTTTAGTACATTTTAAACCCAGTTTTACGTTTTTTTTTTTCCCGCAATTTATATCGGAGTAATTTGCAATCCGCACTGAAAACTGACAGCTCAAAAGTTTCTATCATTATACCAACTTTTTTGCAGGAGAAATTTTTAATTTTAGTCGTAATTTTATAACAGTTTGTTGTGTTTTGCAGACATTTATTAGCGCCATTTTCGTGTTTTTGACAACTCAAGAGTCTGAAGTTAGTCTCTATTCTCTATCATTATACCAACTTGTTGGTATAATGATAGAGAGACAAAATTATTCCCGCCATTTTTGTGTTTTTTTGTTGTAATTTTACCAACTGTACATTGTGTTTTATGAACATTTATTAATAATATAGTTTGCTGAATAAATTTTGATCACTACACTCCATTTACATTTTCTCTCCATTAAGGTACATTATTTTTTTGTCAGTCCCTTGAAAATAGTAATTTAAGGGTTTTACTATTTTAATTTTATTTTAATGCACAATTGTTCAGTCCTGTAATGTACAACATATTCATGATTTGTCAAATGATTTTTAAAATGAATTTTGAAAAGATAAACTTTTGGCAGAATCCACGAAAAGGTGAAAGAATCATACCTTGCTACCGCACACAAGCTGCTCTATCTCTTCAGGCCTGAAGAGTAGGGATAGAGGACTCTCTCCTGTAACCATAATGAAACCTCTTCGGAAGGCCTTGAATTGGCACTCTACTGATTTGTTAAGCAAAAAATCAGCATACAGATCTACAAATTCCTGTAAGGAAAACATGCAATAATCAGATATCAAAGTCTTCTTATTTACTATTTTTATTAAATACAGAAAAGTATGCGTTTAAATGTGAGAATTTTCGAGGCAACAGTAATTTTTACTTCAATACATTACTATTCCATTCTAATGTACATCACTAACTATTTTAATTAAAAATGTATTTTACAAACCTGCTTGTCTTTCTGTGCAACACATATCTGGTCGCCATTCTCTTTCAATTCGTGGAAAATATTATTGCCGAAGACATCTTGATAACATATCCTAAAGGTTTGAATAAATACATCCTGCATGTCATCACCAGTGTAATCCAACATGGTTTTTAAACCACTGTAGAGAACCTAAAAATTGTAAATCAAGACTCTCATTTCAATACATTTAGGCCAAAGAATGAATAATGTACTAGAAATTCCATATTGTAAATTAAGACACGCTCAAGGACACTGATTTTTCATTATTTATTGAAATTTATTAAGGTTTTTTTTTAAATTATGGGTTTTATAAAAAAATATTTTAATAGCTTCATTCTTTAACCCTTTCCTTGCTAAAAAAATCCGCACATTCCGGTGCTGTGCAGTCAATACACATACAAAAATGAGGGATTTACAATCTGAAAAATGGAACATTCATAGGCAATTGCTTTAATTAACTAGACATATTTAAAGTCAAAAGTGATATTTTAAATATAATCGCTAAAAACATGAAAACAACCATTTGCTGACGCTCACAGCGTGAACAGACCCCTGTGAGCAAAACTCCGAGAGCGACTGAGAGCAACTGGCGTTTTGTGGCCAGTGGTACAGGCTGCCTTTGTCATGCGTGAAATTGTCTCTCTCACTTGCATCAAGAGTGAGATGTAAAGAGTGTTTGAGATAATCATATATTTGGTACTCATTTACTAAATCGCCGTGACAATGTGACACATCGGTAAGCTTTTGATTGTATAGGTGATATATCTCATATTTCTGATAAAATGCTTTTTCTATGCCCAGTAAGTACTTATAATTTAATAAGAAATTATTTTAATAGATACATAAATGTATAATGAAGGTATACCGACAATCATAACCCAGTATTTATTAAATTTACAGAGAAATAAAACTTATTAGACACAACGCGTACTGGCTACACATCACTGGGAAGGGAGAGTTAATGTATTGTATTTACTTTTTTTTTCTTTTCTATTAACAAACATTTATTTTAATATTAGCACTTTTTGAAATTTTTGATATCCGTCGTATTCTTCTATTAAATTTTAGTTGAATTAAAATAAAAAATGTATACCCAACTCATAGGCCATGCCTTTGTGGGAATTTTTGTTTGTTTGTGTGATATGTAGAGAATTTTGTATTTGTAATATTTATTTGAAAAAGTGAAAAAAAAATGTTTAAAAATTAAAATATTATAAGTTACTTTTTGTCATAGATTTATTTAAACGTTTTAGTTTTCCGAGAGTGAATATTTTTCAGAAATATTAGTAAATTACTTACAGGATCCCAATCTGCTAAATCTTCAAATGAACCTTTCTTGCCCATTAACTTTCTATACACAACCATAGGGAAATTGACAGCCAGAATGATATTATTATAAATTGCAAGACCCAACACTATTCCAATCAGCGTGAACTGCGCTTCTGTCTCAAATGAAGTAGGATTGAACCTAAAAAGGAAAACATTATAAATACATAGAATGAGAATACTAGATCTGAGATTTTTATATAATCGGGCCATCTTATATCTTCTTTGGCCATCTTTTTCCTTTTTTACTTAATTGACTTTATTGACAATTTCAGATCCTATAGACGACAGATTAAAATTATTCTTTCTTTTTTATCACAACTTGATCTGATTTATAAACAAATTACATCTGCTATAATCTTCGTTATTATGATTGAAATTACAGGATGTTTGAATAACATGTAATTTCAATCTCGTTAAATCTGTATTCAAACCTCTTCTACCAGCAATATTTTGAGTTTGTCCAAACTTTTGCTAGCAAGGACTGAATTTAACCACCTAGGGAGTTATTTAGATTAACATATCAATTGTGATCAGGTCAAAGGCTTTAAACCACAATAGGGAAATATCACATACTACAAATACCGATAAAAAATATATGAAATGGATTTAGAATAATTAATTGTATTTTCAAAATCAATATGGATATTGAGGAGATATGTTTCATACATAAATGTAAAAAAGAAAATCTATAAAAATGAGTCCGTAGTAAAATGCAACGTGTTTGGCCTTGGTTGTTGTGACGTCAAGGTTCCTGAAATTATGCTACACAAATTTCAATGGCAGGAACAAATAAACATGAATCGAACCCGCAACGCCAGTCTCACAATTGGCTGTCTTACCAACTGCACCACGACGCCTGTCGTGCAATACACAATCTAACAAAAGGATTCGAACTGCAAACTTGATTCCCTTGATTTGGTTATTCAGGGAATATGGAAGTTCGGGGGTTTTTTAATTTTTTTTTATTTGTTAACCTAAGCCAAAAATATTTTTTTTGTATTGTTTTATCAGTGCTATGGTTTTTAAATTTTTGTGATTTTGAAATTACTCTTCCTGTTATGTAACAAGTTCTTTTTATTTGCTGATTGGTGAGTTGGCTTACTGTAAACCGGAAATCCATCACAACACAATCATTGGTTGATTTGGAAGAACATGGGATGTTCAAAGTATTTTATTTTTGCCACACAATTAAATGAATTGAATCGGGTTGTGGTCCCGTGGCTAGTGTTGCGGACTCATGGATTAGAGGTCCAAGGGTCGAACCCCACTCTACCCCAACTTGATTTCCATTTTCTAATAGTGAGTTATTTACAACTCGTTGAAAATGGCCACCAAAATTGAAATATTTAGGTAAATTATAAGAACGCTAATATTTCTATTTAAAAATAAAAAAACGTCTATCGACATGAATCCTTTTGCCAGAATGTGTATGCCTATGCAATTGGCTTAATAGAAATAATGTAGTTTGAAGCCGGGTGATATTGCAACAGAAATGGAGAACATTTATTTTAGGTAAAGGAATACGAAGTCCAAGCATTTACAGTGCTTATGATCTGTCATTGGCTGGTTAAAGTGGCCACTTTACACACTATGTACCGTTCTATCTACATTTGAACATCAATATTTCTCCAAATGCAATACTAAAAATACCAAGGCTTCCATATTCCATTTTCCAAAATGTTCTCCATCTCTGTTGTAATATGCTCCTCTGCTAGTTTCTGGTTATGACAAATAAACAATAATTATATTACTCACCAAACGGTGTGCGTGTCAGGCTGATGAGTGAACATGCCGTAGTCTGGGTTGAAGATTTCCTCTACAATGAGCTGAAAGAACTCTTTGCTGACTCCACCTTCATCCACACCTTGCTCACCCTCAAACTCGACAACCAACTGCTTCTTTAGGTCCAAAACTCGCTCCATGGCCACCATCTCCAACTGAAATTACATTAAATTCCATCTTACCACATTCGGTCACAATTTCATTTCGTAAGTTCATTCGTTTGTCACATATCCATCTCACTCTAACGCAATAAAAATGCATTTCACTCTCGTTCCCTCTAATACAATACAAATGAATTTACGAAACAAATTAGTTACAGAAGAAGGCCGCTGATTTAAAAATAAACACAAACTGGTAAACTCTTACAATAACAGATGGGCTAACTGTTCCTAAATATTATAGTAATATGGCAAAAGGGCACAGCAATACAACGATAAGACGTTACCAAACCATCATTTAGTTTTTTTGATAAATTGTTTGTTTTGGGAACTAGGACCATCCAAAAAATTTGTTTTATCTGCTGTTTTCAGACATACGGTATACAAATATAACTACTTTTGAAAAACGCATAACGTACTGAGACAAAAAAAATATTCTGATACTTTCTAAAAAAAAAAAACAACCAAATCGGTTCATTTTTTGGGTGTGGAAAAAAAGGACAACAAAATGTTTATTTTGTAAATTTTAGTTAGACGTAATCTGTCCGGCGTGCAGTTGTCTTTATCGGGCAGTATCGGGGAGGCATTTGCGAGAGAGCGATACAATTTTTTTTTATTTATTTTTATTTTATTTTGCACCACAACAGGCCAGGAGCCCAATAACAGTGGTGAATCACATCACAGAACACCCAGGCTTGAGGAAAATCACAATTTAATTTTTGTGTTCTAACCGGGAATCGAACCCGGAACCTTCCGTGCGTGAGTCAAGCGTCTTGACCACTACACCACGGAGGCCGCCTAAATAATGCTCAAATACCTATTCATCAAAATTCTCAGCCACCGTGTTTCCTCTTGATTACAGAAGTGAGAAGTATTATCAAATTGCGGTTGATAGTAAAAAAATATATGTATATTAATAATCCATTAAATAAAATATGTTCAATTAAATTCATTCATTAAAATTATTAATGTAGGTTAAGTATCTTGTGTAAAAAAAAATATACAAGAACCTGCTGACAGATTGCATGCTTTCAATACAGCAGGACTTTCAAATTTAAATTATATTTGGAAATATTTTTAATGTAAACTGTAGAATTGCTCCAACTTCACTCTGAATGAAAACAACTGAATTGCTTCAACATCATAATAGATTTGAATCTAACCTAACTTAAACAAATTAACTCATTTAAAATCCATTCAATCATTCTATTTGCTTAATTTCATCACCGTTAACATTTAAAGCTACTTCAAAGTATGTTACTAACATTAGTTAAAATAAACCTACCTCTATAAGAGCATCATCTATGAGGTGTTGTCGCCTTACTTTGAGACGAAGGTAAGGCATGGGAGGAGACGCTCCTACTACAGCATGAAAGAGGGAAACTCTTCTCTCCGAATACATTCTGATTCGGTTATCATAGTACAGTCCTAGGGACTTGGTGGCCGGAGTCAGGATGAAGGAATGCCGCATGAATGAAAAATTTTTTGCTGTAAAATAAATTTTACAATATTGATACACTGTAGCAACACTACCAACAATACAAGGTTTATTTATAGAATCCTTTGTAATCAAAAAATTTTAGTGATTTTTATCCAATTTTTTTAAGTCCGGCTTGAAGGACCAAATTTGAATAGGTTTCTTCTTATATTATTGCAGCTGTGGACGGAAATGAAAGATGGGAACCGCTGAACTCAACTGTTATTTCGGGAGCTAAGCAAGCGAGGCCCGTGCAGGAAAGAATAAGAGAGCCTATTTCACTGCCTTGTATAGCCTTATTATAGCCTTGGGTAGCTTCACATATAAACCAAAACATGTATTAGATAAACTGGAACCTAACCACAGAGGAACACCAAATCTAAACAGGCCCTAATTGAATTTATTTTCTTATAATTGATACAACTCTAGTTTTTAACATTATACTTCCTCTTCTTCCACTTTTACCAATATGTATATCTTTTTAGTACAATAAAGTTAAAGTTTAAGCAACATTTTTTTTGGTACCATTTTAGAAGTTAGAAACAGATTAATTGAATTTTAGTTATTTCTTGTGGAAAAAAATTGTTTCTATATTCATCATATTCTGTATCCGTTAGACCCCCAGGAACAGATTAATGACAAAAATAGAGATTCCACTGCACAAGATGCTATTTATTTTATCGAGATACTGTTGACACAATATGTTCACTAATAGAGCACGGCGTCACCTTAATTTGATTTTGAGATTATGATTTTTTTATATATGTCATTTGAACGAAGAAATTGTTCAACAATATTATGAAGTTTATATAAATTTTTGTAGACAAGAACTGGATTCAATCTCCTTGGAAGTTATCAATATTAATAAAGAAGAATCAACAGAGATGAAGAAATTATTGACTGAAAAGATATATAACGCATTTTTCAAAGAAGGTATATTATTTTCCTTGGAATACAGCATAATTCAGTAGTACAGTAGTTTACACTTGTTTGGATAAAATATTTAAAAATCATATTACAGTAAAACCTCGTTTTTACGTTCCTAAATTTTATGTTTTCCCGATTTTTACGCCAAAATATTTAGGTCCCATTTTTTTCCATACATTCTCATTCAAATATTCCTCCAATGAACGTTTTTTACATTTTTCATAACCCTAGTCTTAAGTTGAAAAATTTTCAAAACTCATTCGACATGTCTAAAGGCGCCAAGTCGCGTGTCGCCGCATTTTCCCAAAATGGTGAATAAAATCAAGAAAAATAAAAAAGGTGAAAATTGTTGTCTCAAACTAAATTCAAAGTAGGTGCAGTGTAATTGACCATTTTGTTTGAGTGTCTATTTTGTCATTTTACTAAATTGTGACATGCAGTTGACGCAGGTTTAGGAAGAATAATGTCTTTACATCAATAAATTACGATGCAGAAAGTTAAAAAATTTGGCAATAGAAATATTATGTGAAGGTATAAACATAATATGGAAAGAAGATAGAACAGTTATCATAAAAGTATGAAACAGTTTTGCCGCGATATAAATGACAGTTGAAATTCTGTGATGCCATACTAAGAAAGTGATACCGTAAAAATAAAATTTCCCTTATTAGGGAAAAAATCATTGTATGCATTTTATGCAAATTCAAATTTTTATTTTCGTGTTTTCAAAGTTAAGTACCTACGTAAAATTATTCAAACATGTTTTGTTTAATTCAATTAAAAAAACGCATCATATTGATTGAAAAAATACAAAATATTTTGAATGAAATAATAGGTTAATATTAATTATCCTTAATTATGACCGTTTTTACAATTTTTCTGCAGTATATTTAGTATAGTCTAGTACAATAATTATATTTTTATGTTATTTTTTTTTTCAATGCATTTTTCTTTTCCTCACTTTAGTGTTTTCCTCAGTTTTACACTTTTTTTGTTGCTACCTAGAAAACCTTAAAAACAAAATCTGAAAGGTTTCATTTAAAATAACTGATTTATGACATTTTCAATGTCTCATATAAAGTGATTGATTTAGTGACTTGCGTTGAATTCAAATTAAGGCAAGGATAGTTCCAAAAATACATACTTTTTTTATCCAAATACTGCGGTGATTCGGTTTTATAGTAAGCAAAATCTTTGTCCATTTCTATATTATCACTAAGTGTTTCGTTGTAGAACTCCTCGAAGGGGATGTAGGGCTTCCTGGCATCCAGCACATCCACACCCAGAGCAGTGGCAAGGGGGTCGTCCGACTGGGCCTGCTTGCTCTGCTTGGAGCTATAAGGGTTAAGGTGATCCAGCGCATCGCCGAGGGCATCTAGTTGACCAGGGACGGTGATCTCCTCCTCGCGAAGGTCGCTGGACTCCATCACACCGGCCAACAGGTTGGCGTAATAAAGGATCTGAAAGGTATATTAAAATTAATATCTCATTTCAGTGCTACAATTATTATTTTTTAAATCTGTTATATTATTATTTCTATCAGAGGCCCAGGTGTTGTAGCATTACACACAAATAAAGAAAAAGATCTGCTTTTTGTATGATTCCTTCCAGCATTAACTTTTATTTGGTGATCTGGGCCTTTTGCTTACCAAGTAATTTGCCTCCCGTAACCTTGAACTGGAAGAAATTGTGGTAAAATAAAGGTTTCAATTAAAATATTTCAAAACATGAATTTAGGATCCAAAAGATGTGTTGAACTTTTTTACTTATTACCCGTGTCCAGGATGCAATATGTAACATTCCCGACATTCAGTGTAAAAGTATTATGGTACCATGGCTAGTGTTGCGGACTCACGAATCAGAGATCCGAGGTTCGAACCCCACTCTACCCCAACTTGATTTCCATTTTCTAATAATGACTTTTATACTACTCGTTAAAAATGACCACTAAGTGAAGTGAAATATTTGAGTTAATTATAAGAACGCTAACAAAAATATCAATTTCAAATCAGAATGTAGTCGTTATATTTAATGTAAAATAAAATTTTACCTTCATTAATTTAGTGGCTGTCGTCACTCTCGGGTCATCTTGAATACAATAACTTCTGTCGTAAGTGGTGGACATGACTCGTATCGTGATCAACTGCTGCAGGGCCTCCAGCATGTAGCGCAGGTTATCCTTACTGTGGTCGGCCCAGCGGCGCGCCAACTTAGCCTGCCCCCGCGTCGACAAGTTGGCCAAGGCCTCGCATAGGGCCGGCAGGGCTGACTCCAGGTAGTCCCCCGACCCGATTCCGGGGATTTCAAATATTATGAGTAAGCAATTGGAGAGGTCTTCGAGGCGGGGAAACGTCGACATCTCAAAAGTTATATTTTCCGAGAATTTTATCAAAGTGGTAATTAATGTGGGACTATATACATACGCTGGAACCTAAAACAACATATCAGAATTATAAAACATTCTAATTAAATGTTAACTTTATAGTTTTTTGCACCACGCACATGGTTAATGCCTTACAGCACAGAACATCAAGAATTGAGAATAACATTTAAAGGGTACATGACTAAAACAATTGCATTTTTTCCATTTTTGAATTTTTAGTGCCATTTTCCCTCCTAAATGAGTTCAATAAAATTGAATATTCAAATGTAACACAACATGGCTCCCTGTCTTGTAAATTGTGGGAAATAAATATGGGGTCACGGAAGGAAAAAAAATCTACGAATCTAAACCGACGTTTTTGTTGGTTCTTTTGTGTAAAAAAATATATTACATCAATTGAAAACCTATTTTATTAAATATATGAACCCAGTGTCCCACAAATTAAGGTTTTCTTTTCAATCTCCTGTAAAATGTATTATTGGGTCTGTTTTTGCCGTATACACATTAAATTATTATTGTTATTGAATTCAATAGAAAATCAAATCCAGAACTATTAATCATAAGACATCAAGAGATCTGAACTTATAATTTCACTATTACAATTACTCTATTACTGCCATAAAATGGAAATAAGATACGGTGAAACCTCGTTTTTACGTTTCTCAATTTAATGTTTTCCTTCTTTTTACGCCAAAAATGTTCGGATCCCATTTTATTTCATACATTCTCATTCAAATATTTCCCCAATTAACGTTTTTCAAAACCCGGTTTTACATGGAAAAATTTTCAAAACCCATTGGATCTGTCAAAAGACCCCGAGCCGTGTGAAAATGGAGAGTAAATTTATGGTAAAGAAAAAACCAGTAAATTATTGCTTCAAACTAAATTCTAAGATGGTGCAGTGTAATTGACCTTTTTACTAAATTGTGACAGGCGGTTGACGCATGTTTCTTCACTTAATTACCTTTTCGTACCTAATGGTGCATAGGGTACTGCATTGGTACACCAATCGCAGCGTATATTGATAATTTTTGTTACATGATGGAAAAGGATTAGTTATACGCTTCAGGTGCGCCAGTCTAGGGACTATGAAATAATCTTGTGTTAAAACACTGTTTTAAATCAATATTTCACATCAACCATGTCGGGAATTGCGCAAGAACCTCTTGCATGGCAGGCAAACTCTCCGCCTTCGACTCCGCCGCCTGCGTCTTTTGGAGGATATCACCGCCGACCTAGCCTGAGAAGTTTATCTCATCCGAGATAGCGGGAATAGCAGCTGCAGAGCCACTCCTATTTACAGTTCAACTATATACACGGCGAAACGTCCTGTATACAATAAAAATAAAATTTCCCAACATTTAAGGAAAAAATCATTGTTAGGCAAATTCAAATTTCTATTTTTGTATTTTTTAATTTAAGTACATAAAATTATTTACGCATGTTTTTTTAAAATCTAATAAATAAAATGCATTAAAATATTGATTAAAAAATACAAAATATTTTTAATGAAATCATTAAAAATCGGTAAAAAATATTTAGAATCCCCAATTATGACGATTTTTACAATTTGTCTGAGAGTATATTTAGATTATAGTCTAGTACAATAATTTTATTTTTATGTAATTCTATTTCTTCCATATATTTTTCAGTTCCTTACTTTGGTGTTTTCAGTTCTACAATTTTATTGTTGCTCCCTTGAAAAACGTAAAAAAGGGTTTTACTGTATACAGTTTTAAGATAAGTTTTTTTTTCATAAAATTGGGACATTGTTTTGATCTTTTTCTTTTTTTTTTTTTTTTAAAAGAAATATTTGCGTTCTTTTGATTTACCCAAATATTTAATTTTGAGAGCCATTTTCAACGAGTTGTAAATAACTCACTATTAGAAAATGGAATCGAGTTGGGGTTTAGTGGGATTCGAACCACGGACCTTTGGTCCTTGAGTCCGAGACACTAGCCACAGGACCACAACCCGATTCTATCTATCAGATGAATATGTGTACATGAGTTCAAAAGCATTTATCTACTCACTTCTTTTAAATACTCAAAGGCTCTTCTACAAGAGGCCATGTCTAACGATGGTTCTGCAATTGTGTCTTCATCTTTATCGGGATCTTTTTCTTTTGCTCTCCATGCTTCTTTCCCCCCTGAATGCTCTGCAATAAAATGAAAATTTATGACTATCAATATTCAGAAGCTTTGTCAATATTTTATTAATATTACGTGTGATTGTTTCACTTTTGATTTCTGATCGTGAAATGATCACCATGACAACTCAACAGAAATAGGGTTTGAAAAGTGAATAATTTTAACATCCCTGTAATTAATAATTACTTGAAAAATTATGCTCAGAACTGTCTAATAGAAATAAGACAGTTAATAAATAACAATCATGATCTTCCTTCATTCAAAAATCAGCTTGACATATAAATCAAACATGCAAAAACTAAGAAGGAATCAAGATACAGTCTATAGACAAAACACATTTTCTACTGGTTATTAAAATATTTGTTTACCTGGAGGTTTTATTTCTTCTTCAACTTCAGCGACATTCATTTTTTTGGCAGGAAAACACCGAGTAAGGCAGGAACGTTTACTAAAAGCATCACGTAAGGCTCGCGTCAAGAGATAAGGTGCAGTATCCCACTGGCTACACAAATCCTTCATTCGCTCTTCCGTTAGAATTTTAGGACTATTTTCATTAAGAACATCTGAAAATATAGAAAAAAATCATGTTTATCAATTTTACAAATGCATTTTCTGTATAAACCAAATGAACAGTGTCGATAAAGAGCAGGACTTTAGAGTAATAATACGCCACTGACTAATAGTCGACCATACGAACAAAAACCACTCTATGATTATCAACCACAAAGTTAGCTACAGTTTACAGCAATACAACGGGCCGTAGGTACTCAGGTCGAGAATTGTAAACGCAAACCGAAACCGTCCTTTACACGTTTGTTGTTTAACTAAAAACCAAAAATTTGGAATGCTTTTGTTCTATGCAACAGAGCTAAAGGGCTTCTATACCGAATTAATACTCTGAGGTTAGGACATTTTTAAAAATAATTCATACAAAGATATCTTGTTATATCTCACCTGAAGTGGAGGAACTTGCACCATAATTGCTAGGTGTATCATCTTTGCTGGAACCGCTTACATTGACAATATTTGAAGGACCATCTTTGCTGTTACTACAACAAACCATTAAGCCATTTTATTTTCAAATGAACATGATAGTCGGAGATATGGGTATACTTAAGTATAGATATTTTTTTAAAGAGAAGGATTGAAAGACCTAGGCTGAGGTGGAAGGACAATATAAAGATGCAGCACAGCTTCTACAAGTTGCAAGTTGGAAGGTGGCTGAGAACATGCGGAGTTAGGGGCAAAGGTTGAAGGAGACCAAGGTTTGGTTTAAGTTGTAGTTTTTTTTAATGTGCGATTTTAGTATAATGATATTTATAAATATGTACAAAAATAAATAAAAGAAGGGTTAGTACTAGAATAAGGTTAATGCAGGAAGAGATATTGTGATGGTGTTGGCATAGGAGGTAAAGAGATGAAAAAAAAGAGAAAGTGAAGTCTGCGCAGCTATTTAAACAGACGACCTAAACATTTTGTAAAGGAATATATAAATATACCTGGGAAAGACTGAATCCTGTGAACATGGTGTGTGTGAGCTGGTTCGGGGAACTTTATGTGGAGAAGTCTCACACAGCCGAGCTTCTTTGGCAAACAGCTGAAAGGCCCGAACTGCTGCCTCATCGGGAGTCAACTTCCCTTTCTAGAATATTAATTTAAAAATAAGTACTCAAAAAACAATCGCAGTGGGCTAACTGTCACTTTACAGTCGAAAGTTATGAGAATTTCACAGTTGAAAGTTATCAGAATTTCAATAAAAAAATAGTCCATACGCAAGAATAAGCATTGATTTTTTTCATACATAGATAGGTATACTATTGTCTCAAACTAAATTCTAAGTCGGTGCAGTGTAATTGACCTTTTAGTTTAAGTATCTAATTTTGACATTTTACTAAATTGTGACAGGGAGTTGACGCATGTTTAGTAAGAATAAAGTCATATTATTTATTGTTTCAGCATTTACTTTGTGGAAAAACATTTTGAATTTATTTCAAATGAAACGCTTTGTAATTTTTAGCACATAAGAGTTTAATATAACACAACTAGTTTCAGGTATTCTGAATTACTCGTCATCGGGTGTAAATATAAAGTAAACTAAAATACCTGGTTAGTACCTAGGTCCTGATAGGGTCGGGTGGAAGGGGCAAGGCAATGTGTGGTGTGGGGATTCTTTTCATTCCCATAAAATTAAACTTTTACATTCTGTCATAAATAAATGTATTATAATTAATAATTTAGAAAATATTGAAATATAAGAAAATTTTAACTCAGAGAAAACTTTGATTAATAATATTATATTCCAAAATTCTTCACCCCTGCTATCAATATTCTCCATAATTAGGAAAACCCCACCCCCTCCACCACACATTGCCTTGCCCCTTGCACCCGACCCTATTAGGACCCAAGTACTAATCTGTGTATATATTTTAGTTTAATTTAGATGGTTCTATTAGATCATTCTAGATGGTTTAAAGCAAATAAGCCAAAACTTAATATTGTAAAAAATAGCTTTCACTTCTTTGTTATCTAAAATATTGTGGGTGTACAATAAATATTCTGATAAAAAATAAATAAAATAGATAATTACAAATTTTATGTTCCCTAGGCTGGAATTCTGAACGGTCTGGCGTAGGTAGAGAAAGCATTGCTAGCATGTAATTAGTACGTAAATTACGTGCTAGCAATGCTTTTTCTACACTCACAAGAGCGTTCAGAATCGTACTGCTAGTTGTTTTTCTGTGTTGTTATGCAGTGCGTCAGTACCATTATTTGTCAACATTTCAAACTGGATTGAAGTTTGCATTATCAGGGCTGATATCGAGATCCAACACTAGCCCGGATGATGGACACTACAATGCCGTCAGAAATTTAAGCGTGAGGCTCTAATAAGACACTGTGTAACAACCTTGAAAGATGCTACCAGTGCGAGGAAGGCCATGAATATCTACAAATTTCAATGCGGTATCTGCTCACCCCTCCACTAGAAGCACAATTCTCGTTATTACAGTTGGGGTTTCCACAACCATCAGTCAGCTGATAGAAATATCGCTCAATAAGTTTCCTAACTGCTGCTCGTTTCATGCCGTCTTGTTCAACGCTGCCTTGCGATACTATAAAATAAATTTAGAAACCTTTGTTAAATAATCATAATGTAAAAGGTTAGAAAGAGAAGGGACAAACAATTAATAATTTGACTGATTTAAAAACAGTCTTATTTTACACCAAAATAATCCAGGGTGCAATTATGAATCTTCTCTATCCTCTAGAGAGTGGTTGAGTTGGGGATATTTATTTTTTCCATGTGGCTAATTTTTGCTTTATATATTGGCCACACTGATGATAAAACGTCAAAAAGTATGATGAAAAAAAAAATCAAACATGATGATTTTCATTTAGAACATTGCGACCTTTAGCATTACCAAAACACTTTATTAGGTTGAATTGATTAAACCGTATTATTTTTATTTACGTTTTTGAAGCAGTTTTATATATCATTTGACATTCAATCATCAGTGTAGCCATTATACGAAGCTAAGTGTCGACGCACTAAAAAATAAAATTCTTCAAATTAATCACGGGGTAAAGAAGATCCAGAATACCACCCCAGGTCTTTATTTGAATATACAAGTCGCATCATCATAAAATACAGGCATCTTATAGGATGAGCCTGGAGCGCTGAATATTATAAATTACTTAATCCATTTTGTTCTACGGTACATTAATGATGAATATATTTGAATATATATATGAATATATATACATGTAACGTACCTGGCTCGGATTCAGTTATAATCTCAGTCTGAGTTTCAATAGTAGGACTCGCTTCTTTGCTTCCCCTAAAAAAAAATTTTTAAGTTTTAAATAATAATACAACGTAAATCAATAACAAAATTTATTGAAGCAATTAACATTTCATAAACTGTTAATTATTAATAATATAATGCGAGAACAAAAAACAGATCTGTCAATTATGTCACAAACTGATATTAGGACGGTCTGTATGAAAACAGAAATAAATATCTTAAGAATCTACAAATATTGCAGAATGTTTAAAAAATTCTTTAGTGAGAAATTACTTATAGTCAGAATAAGATCAACAATAAAAAATATTTACATTTTAGATAAGATTTGACAAGTTTGGATGATGCGACTGTTTTCTCCTAAATAACCTAACCTCAAAGCAGCCGAAATACTTAAAAACAACTAACAGAACTTATTTTATTTTAAACAGGGAAGTAAAACGCTGTTTATTAAGTATTTTTGCAAATCATTGATCACGGATAAACGAGAGACAAAGGACGTATTTTGTTCATTTACTTTGGATACTCACCTCGAAGCTTCCTCTGACTCGTCCTTTGAGCTCATTGACAAGACTTAAGTTTAAAATCTTAATTACCGTTCACATACACATAAAATAAATTATTGTTAAAGATAATAACATTAAAATCATACAATATGAAATAACAACAAACGATTTCTATCAAAAATCACACGAGTTTTCCATGACCATAGAAATTTGTAGAAATATATTAAATTAATATAAATCATAGATAGCGACTTCAGAAGGTGATCAACAGTGATAAAAAAATTAAGCATTATAAAAATTGAAAGTACTTACTTCTATTTCCGAAACAGAAAGCAAAATAAGTAGGATAATTTATATAGATTTTTAATTTAATCTAATAAGCACTTATTCTTTTGACCTGGGTTCCACGTTGAATAAATTTATATGATATTTTATACAAAAGTTTCAAAGCGTTCCTCCGGTTCACGGAAAAGACTACTCTGAGACAAAATTTAACATCCATCGGTTTACGATAATACGACCAACAACTATACCCTTTAGATTTTTCGTGAGTGAAAAATAATATTTATTTGGAATTTAAGTTAAAAAATTGTGTTTGGAAAAACGGCCTAATACCGTTAATATATCGTCGCTTCAGTTTGGTTTGGTCACGTAGAACGAATGGACGACGAGAGAATGGTAAAACAAGTATATATGGCAAAAATGAACGGCAACGTTAGACGAGGACGACCAAGGAAGACGTGGCATGATCAGATAAACCAAAATCTTAAGTCTGGTCATGTCAAAAGCAGACAGAACCGAAGGACATGTATGACAAGATGTATGAATGTGGAAGAGGCTAGGAGTGTATGCCAGGATAGACGTGTGTGGCGGTCCATTCTCTCTGCCTACCCCTACGGGGAAATGGCGTGATGGTAGTAGTAGTAGTAGTAGTAGCTTCAGTTTGTTTTAGTCTAACAGACCAAATAAAAATTACTCGTGCAAAAAAGTTTGTTTTAGTATACAAGTAGTATTATCTGAAAGAAAAAAATACTTTGCTATTTATATTATGTTGCTACACTACACGCTTTTTAAAAACGCTATAAATAGTAAAAACTCGTACACAAAAGGGGGAAAACATGATAGGATGGTTGACAAAACAAACGTACAATTGAAATACACTTTTTAAAAGCATTTGCACATTAATATTCTACTCTCACATCACAGAACGAAACAGCAAATCACCAGCGCATTTTCATGTTAAAAATATTATTACCAGAGGTTCTCACAATTACTACCGGTGGCAACACGTCGCAGCTAAAGAATTCAAATTAATCCAAAAATACTCCGTAATATATATTTATTTTTTGTTATAAGCAAATTTTATAAAAATAATTCAAACAGCGTGTTGCTGTCGTTTTTCAAAAAAAAAATTGTTTTAAAAAGTAATTCATTTAGATGCATATTAAATAACTATCAGCAGCACGTCACGTGTTGTTGTATTTTGTATTTATTAAAAAAAAATTTTTCGTTAATTCACTTTATTTTATTTATTAAACACGGCTTGAAATTTTCCATAAAATTTTGTTTTTTAAGAAACCTGCTACGTTTAAATTCTTTGAGTAATTGTTTTATTTATATTATTACACCGTCTATAAACATACATTAATTGTTGTCCAAAAATAATTTTATTTAATATATGTGAGGAACGTCCTTAATAAACGGAAAAAACGAATGCGGTTTGGTCAATTCAACCTTAGTAAGTGTTTTTAGTTATGCTTAAAGCTCAAATAATGTTCTTAATGAAAATCATCATTCCTGATTATTTCGAGCGATCTTATTTATTTGACGTTTAAACATCAGTTTGGCCAGATATTAAGCAAAATATTAACGCATGCAAAAAAATAAAATCTTTAATTAATCACAAAAAAAAGCTTTAGGGCCTTTTATCAAAACATGATAACTTTTGCCAAAAACAAGTTACGTGGATTTACAAAGTATAATAATCATAAAAGGAACACAAACAGAAAGAACAACAAATAACAAAATATGGACAAAAACAATGGACAATAAAAATACACGTACAAGGATAACATAATAATAAACACATAACTAAACAAATAAAATTTTAACATAAACTGAAGTACAAACTATCAAAAAAAACCCACCAAAATCCCGATAGTGCCCATTTAACAGAAAATAAATACTTATAGTAAAATACATATAAAGCACACAAAAATTTAGAACATAAAATAGTAAAATGATCAATCAGGATTAAATCCACTTCTTGTCTACAAAAACTTGGACAAACTGAAAACATTGTTGATATCCTGATGTTGATTCCAAACGCGCATACAGGGCGCTATAACGCGTATTTAGTACGTAAAAACGCACAATATTGCGCTATAATTGCATCTAGAATACCAGCGCTGGGGTGATATTCCAAACACTCTCATGGCTGTAGAAAAAATAAACGAGATAAAAAAGCTGTCTACAGTCGCAAAAGTGGTTTAGAATAGCACCGCTGCGCTGGTCTAAGAAGCATAAAAAATAAAAAATATTTACTATCTTAGTACGTAGGTGAAGCAATTCAATTAGATGAATCTCACCCGCATCAATAAACGTTTCAAATCTTAAACTTCACAAACATCAACAGATGCAAGATATGTGTTCAAATATAGGCAGAATGATGAATGTTGCAGTGTGTAAAGTGGCCATTTAAATCAGCCAATTCTCTTTAATCTCAAAATATTGTTAATTTTTTTCCGTTTTACAAATACTGAAAGAATTCTTTTGGTGGCAGACGTTTCACTAGCAGAACCCATGACAAAATACCAACGACACAATAAGTTTTTCTGGATTATTATACCATGAATCGTTCGTTTTTTTTAAGGCGTTTTGAATCCCGTCAAGGTAAGAGTTTAAACGACAAACAGCATAATAACTCAAAAAACCTCAATGGGCATCTGAACGGCAGTGATCATTTTAGAAATTTGAAACACTCATATTATCAATCAATATTTTTTTACTGTTAACTAGGGTCGTTTGACGAAAAGCTGGCCTAAGTAAGAAAACGCACGTTGAATATTGTTCTATGAAGCATCATCTTAATTTAATTATTGTACCTCATCAGTACTTGATCATCGTTTTCATAATTCTTAGAGAACATATACTCTCAGGCAGTGTTTCCCAGCCTTCTTTATGCCATGCCCCACCGTAGTATTTTCAAAGGCCAAATGCCCCACCGGCATATTTTTAAAGTAAATAGCATGTAAATTTTCAAATTATATTGTAATTTATAAACCCCTGAAACTGAAATGATTACAAAACACAAATTGAAAATGTAATTAAGTAAAATAAAATAGAAATTAAAACAACAATAAAACACGAGTGACATTTGAATTTGAGTAATTCATGATTAAATTCAGTTACGCTTGCTGCAAAGAAATTTGATGCCCGGATCTAACTTAGTTGATTTCAGTCTTTCAGTCTTAGGTCCCCTCTATACCTCTATAAATCATTTCCAATCAATTTCGTTTTTTAATGAGTAAATCGCTTATGGCGCTAAAACCACATTCCACAAAATAAGATAAGGGAAAGGGTAATAATAATTTTCTGGCATGCAAAGTTATATTAGGATATTTTGTGTTAGTTTTTTCGCAAATCCATGCATTTATTCCTACATCCTGCACAGTTTCTGTATTTTCTGATATTTATTGAAATTGTAACGGGTTTCATTATATTTTAAGTACAATTTGGCTTATATTTCAATTAAGTCCATCTCAGGCATTTTTTGTATGACCAATGAGTATTTCCCTTTATATGTGGAATGCCGACGTGTCCATTTCTGAAGCGTGGTGCCCCACCTCTGAGGCGTTTTGTCCCGCCGGTGGAGCGTACGCCCCACCATGGGAAACACTGCTCCAAGGCATAATTTCATCATTAGCTATCATTTATCTTTGTCGAGTATTTATGGATACGCTCATATGCCTTCTATGGATAATCTGTCAAAATCTATGGTCATCATGCTGTCAAAATCTTTGCGTTCTAGTTGACATATAATAGTAAAATTATCAAATTCTATGCATATTTATAATAGTTTTAGAATGGTTTAAAGTGTATAAAAACATCGTCTATCCTCTTAAATTCTGATTAGCTCAATTGATGGGTTTGCGTTTCCAAATAAAAACGATAATTCGACGCTGAAATTCATTAAATGTATTTTTGAAATACATACGCAATATGACAGCTGCCACCGAGAGAAGCTTGGAAATTTTAAAAGGTTTTCAAGTGTATCCTTTTTAATAGCAGGTTTACGCCCCTAAATTAAGATCTCATGGTTTTCCCCATATCGAACTGATCAGATGATTCAATTGCATCTAACGTTTTGATCATTGGCGTCTTCACCACTGTGTGGTAACTTATCATTCATTACTTTTAAAAACATAACCTATATTTTATTTGTTCATACTCAGTAGTTTAGAAAAAACAGTAAGAATCAACTATCAAATATTACAATTACAAATTATAAACGTATTATCTGTTATAAGAAAATCTTCATTAAGTTGTTGTGTCTGTAATATTTATTTAGTATCTTATTTATTTATTTGTTCGTTAACAATTTATGTATTTTTTTTTTTACATTAAATATAATGTCTCCCTCCCTCACTGGGGTGTCCCGTGCCGAGGGAGACATTTGATATAATTTTGAAACATACCTCAAATCATAATCTCAAATACAAATAAAACATAAAACTCACAAATGTAAACACTAAATAAAAACAACTTATTACCTATTTGGCCTGATCCACTCATCAACCCGTGTGCATCCTACCTCCATTATCCATTTCTTAATAGCGATTTTATAGTGATGGTATTTACTAATTGTCCTTATGGACAATGGAAGTAGGTTGTATACTTTAATAGAGAAGTAGACCAATCCAATCAATAGGATCAGGTGGGATGTTTTGGCTGTGGCCTGTTTTAAGAGTTTCCTCCCATTTGCTCTCATGATGTAGGGAAACCACAGAAAACTTGCCAGGCGAACTGTTGTATTTCACCAACAGACCTTCCGATCCATTTCGGCATTTGTTGTTCCGCTGTCATTATTACCTTTTATTGCCTTAGCTATGCCTATCGTGTGTAATGTTACCTCTCTTGACAAGTCCTTATGACTTGCCACATAAAAAATATAAAAAAACAATAATTTTAGGAAGTGTGTCTTTGGGAAAAATTGATTTCTGTGTAGGCGGACGAAAAATACAGTTCTGTGTGTAAAATTAAACAACAACTCATGTTTTCGACTCGATGGCTGCTCTCAGATAAAAATCTTGGAAAATGAAATTGAATCGTGAGCAGAGTGAGTCCACCTGAAACTGTAGTGGTCGGTGCGTTCGCATACCATGCTGAGGTTCTGGGTTCAATTCTCGGCAGGGTGGACATGAAAGGTGGGCATCACTCTCGAGGCTATAGATGTACTCGCGAGCGAGAGAGAGAATTTCACCAGTGACGCAGGCCAGTCTATATCACTGTCACATAACGCCAGTTGCTCTCGGAGCTCCGCTAAGGGTGGTCCTGTTTCCTGCGTTATGAGCTTTAGAAAATGTTTTTTTCATATTTTTACCGATTATTTTTAAATATTATCACTTTTGACTTCAAATATAGTTGATTGGAGCAATTGCCTATGAATGTTCCATTTTTCTGATTTTGAATCCGTCATTTTTGTGTGTATCAAACAGCGCTGGAGGAACGTGCAAAGTTTTTAAGCACAATAAGAAATATCTCCTTATTTTAAGTTAAAAATAAGGAGACAATTGCAAATGCCCTCGAGGTCTAATATTAGTATTTGTTTGTATTTTTATTGTGGAAATAATTTCTTTAACCTGGTTTATTCAGTAATTGGATGAACCTTCGAGATGGTGATACTGGTAATTATTTATTTTTTATTTATTTTATTTTAAGTCTTACAGCTTCCTTCATTATATACCGATAAGCTTTTTAGTTACCTTTGTTTATTAGACATTATCCGAGTTCTAACCATAATAATAACTTAAACACAAAACTCCATGCCCTGATTTGAATTTTTCAGTGTGATGATTCTGAGTAAAGGTGCTAGATATTAGCATTTCACCATTCAAATATTAGCCCGATGTGCGCTAATATAAAAAATCATTTTCCACGAAAACTAGCAAGACTGATAAATTTCTGATGAGAGTGGAGGGGTATTTATTGAAATCTGACAGATGTTCTGGTTCAGAAAAATCGAGCATTCTGATTTTCTATTACACTTACAATTAAATACAAAAAAAAAGTTCTTTGTTGTATTTAATTGCTTGTTGAAAAATGCCATGACGTAAATGTGGATGTGTACACGTGTTTCAAAGACTATGCTAAAGCATTTGATAAAGTACGCCACCAAGAACTAATAGGAATTTTAAAAAGAAACAACCTGGATTCTAGAGATATGAGAATAATCTGTAGCCTTTACTGGCATCAGAAAGCTCCAGTGAAAGTGGACGATGAATTGACATCAGATATAGACATATGTCATGGAGTTCAGCAAGGATGTATTTAGTCTCCTCTCCTTTTTAATATGTACCATAAGCCATTTTTAGAGATGCACTAAGTGAATTAACTGATGGTATTAGCATAAATGGCAAATTATAAACAATATCCGATACGCAGATGATACTGTCCTAGCAGAAAGCGCACATGGCTAGTTTAAATAAAGGGCTATAAATTAATATTTCCAAGACCAAATGTATGGTTATTCGGAACAAGCCAAAACAAACTTTCCAAATGGCTTTAAAAATTGGAGCACAGTTTTTTGAGCTAGTCTATCAATATAAATATTTAGGATGCTGGCTGAATGATATATGGGATCACTCACAAGAGATCAGTCAGAAAAGAGATGACGCGAGACAGGTTTTTCTGGATGTGTGGCCGCTTTTGTAGTAGAGACTTAAGAGAATTTAGAATGCGCACTGTACGATGTTACGTCTTCTCGGTACTTTTTTAAGGCATCAAAATGTGGAGGCTCACCCAAGACACTTAAAAAAGGATTTGAAAAGATTACGTAGCATTAGCTACAGAAGAATATTAAAAATCTCCTAGGTAGACAGAGTCTGAAAGGATGACGTTCTCCGATGGATGAAAAAAGGTAAAGAGGTACTGAAGGCCATCAAGAAAAGAAAACTTAAGTATTATGGGCATGCAATGAGAGGCGAAAAATATAACATTTTACAAGCTCTACAGAGAAGGATTTCTGAAAAATGGAAAATCTGTAATTGGCTCATTGACCAGATTGTAAAAATAAACAACTTAACTTATTTGTGAATTATTTTGCCCATGTAGATATTTTGCACGAGTATATGTATGTATATGTTCTCTCCAAGCGGATATAATAAATGTATCTGAATGGGGAAGACGAAATAAATTATTGTTCTATATTTCAAAATGCTCAGTTATGTCTTTCACCAGGGCCCACAAAACGCTATTCTTCCGCTATAGAATGAATGACCAGAATCTTATGCGGATTGCGAAGGTTAAAGATCTAGGCATCACTTTTGTGAGTTCCCTGACATTTCATGATCAGATCAGAACAGTTTGTAGTAGTTCATTGAAGATGTTAGGATTCGTCTTGCATACTGCTAAGGTTTTTGGTACTACACGAGTACTGAGAATTCTTTATAACTCGTTGGTGCGAAGAAGACTCGAAAGTGGCTCGATGATTTGGGGACCGTGTGAGTTGAAGTACTCTCTTATGGTGGAGAGGGTTCAGAAGAAATATCTTCGGTTTCTCTACATGAGGAAGTGCGGATATTATCCATGGCTTTATCCCACTGAGTTCCTCCAAGGTATGCTTGGTTATAGCAGTTTGAAGACTAGAAGGAATGTGTACTTAACAACGCACTTCTTTCGATTGTTGCGCGGTATTATTGACAACCCTGAAATTATGCGGAGCATTAGCTTTTATGTTCCTGATAATTACCTTAGACAGCGTCAGCATAGACTGTTTCACATTCCAATATACAGGACCAACCTGCCAATGGTTATGCCTGTTGGAAAGGCTATCTCTATGTTGAACAATATCACTTTGGACATTGACATTTTTCACGTCTCTGAGGGAGTTTTTCGTTACAAGATTCTCTTACTTTTTTAACATATTATTCTTTGGATATTATGTATACTAATGTGTTTTTTTTTTACATATACCTAATTTTACCTAATTATTTTAATTATTTCTACATGTATGAATTTAGATATTCTATTTTGTAATGTACATATATATTAATAAATAAATGATTAAAAAAAAAAAATATGTATATAAAATAATATTATGCATATTTTTATTTTGTTTGTAGGAAAAGTTTTGTGGCAAAACAACGAGGATATGTCATGTCCAGATGTGGAGCATGAAGCCAAGGTCCCAAAAAAGATTTTGAAATGTAGAATTGTTTCTCGAGAAATGAATTTTAGTTCCATTGAACCGATGGAAAAGTTTAGAGTAGAACAGGTATGAAAAACCTTGTGCATGATGAATACTTATTAACGTCTCCATAGCCATGAATTTGGTGGTTTTTATCTCAATTTTGTACAGCATCTGAAAACAATTACATTTTTCAATTGATAAAAATGACATATTATTTGAATTTTAGACAACTGAAAAACAATACATTATGTATGTACATTAAAAGGGTTATTTTATTTTACAGAAAGTATTATTCAAAGGCCGCTGTTTAGAAGAATGGTTCTTTGAATTTGGGTTTGTGATTCCTAAATCAACAAATACCTGGCAGTCTGTCATAGAATCTGCACCAGAATCTCAAATGATGCCCGCTAATGTATTAAAGTATGTTTCACCCATTATTTTATTTTTATTTATTCATAAATTATTTAACAAGTTAACTAAATAAGTGACCATTTAAAAAATATCTTAAATGTTCTAAAATACTTTAATAATTTTGATAAAATTATAAATAAAGTTATTAATAAATTAGGTGAAATTAGGCAAAGCGCTCGTTGGTCAAAATAATAAAAAAGTAAAACTAAACCAAGAAGTTTTATTGATATTAATTATGGAATATCAGCAAAAGACATCAGTATTACTAAAATACTTTACCCCATGAACAAATTATTTTTAGACGTATTAACTTAATTTATGTTGAAGAAATAATATGTTTATTATGTATATTTACTTATGCCACTGGTAATTTTTTTTTTTTTAATCAGTAAAAAAAATTATCTTTGAATAATTATATTTTCTCCTTATTTTTATTTATTTTTCATAGTTACTCTTGTTTTAAATGTGCACTTCTTTTTAACTCTCACTTTTTTTTACAAATAACACAACTCTTAACTGTCAAACCTATCTATGAAATTAAATACAATTATTTGGCTGCCATTTTGTCCTATTTAAATCACATTATCTACACTTGTTTGAGGAAATAACATTTTGGTATAGATGAAAAAAATGTGTTTTTGAAAAGTCTTTTCTTGTGAAAAAAACTGGCTTTTCAATATAAACTATCTTGAAAATACCCCTGCTTATCGAATGAATACAATTGAAAAATAATAGTACTAAGGGGTAAAATAAAAAAACAAAAAAATTGTGATTTTCCTAACCAACGAAGAAAGATGTGAATTAAAAATAATATTTCACGTGTCACTCTTGCTTAGCACATGAATCGTCACTCTGGCCATCTTGCTTTAGTGTCATTATCGATCGAGATAACACCGCCATGTATTTCAATTCAACATGCTGTTAAAGAGAAGAGTAAGAAGGAAGGGTAAAATGTAAGGTGTTTTGTAAACTCATCAAAAACATCAAAATGTCGAACCAATCTTATCTTCCAACTAGTTAACTTTGATGAATATTTTTGAATAATCAGCTTTCCATTGTAATTTAATTTGTAATAGCCTTTTATTGCAGTTATTTTCATTGACTATTTTTATGTTTACACATTAATAATTTCTGATTTATGTTCTTGTTACAGTGGGAATGTTATTATCGAGACAAAATTCTTTGATGGAGATCTTCTAATTACAATGTCCAAAGTCAGACTGTTTTATGTTTAATTTTATGAGCACTACGTTGCCTCTTAATATAGGTATTTTAGTATAGTAAGAATTCAGCTTTGCCAGGGCTGGTATTCCGAACCCAATTATAGCGCGGTATAGCGCGTTTTTACGTACTAAATATGCATTATAGCGCGCTGTAAACGCGTTCGGAATACCAGCCCAGATGTACATATGAACGTAGTTATGCAGAAAGCAGCCAGTCCACAATTTTGAAAAAAATATATATTGGTGGTTATCAGATGAAGAAGGTCAATTATATGTTCTGCTAAAAACATTCAGGCCACTTTCATACAAAACACTGTAATAATAAATAAATAGGGAATTATTTAGTAATAATTTAAATCGTATTAGCAATAGATCTGATAGTGTACTGTCAGTTCCAGGATGCAGAACTAAGTTCGCACAGAGGCACTCCTTACATGTTGGTCCAAGATCCTTCAATCTTCTAACGAAGGAATTACAAAACATTAAATCACTGGTACAGTTTAAAGTAGGTTTGAGGCATGGAAGGAACAGATAGACACCTTTATTTAAAAAATTAAATAAAATTACAAATAAAATGCATACTGCAAATGAATCCTGTTTTCATAATATCAGCATATGTTAATTTTGTTTTTCTTTTCTTTTCTTTTCATGGCCATGTCATACCATATTTATATGCTATAAACTTATTAATAATTAAAAAAGGATTGGCTCACGCTCAGATGCTGAAGTCTTTGTGGGCATTTTTTCCAATTTATGTTGTAGCTTAATTTTAAGTAGTATTTTTTAAAGTGTATTTTTGTAATGAAAATTCTATGTAAATATATGTATGAAAAAATGAACAAAAAAAAAAAAATCAACTTCTGAAAATAGTGTTGATCACAAAAATGACATTTCTCAATTTGCAGAAAACACCCAGTACTAGAAAAATCTTATGGTATAGATTCTAATGGGAAGATTAATGCCTCCAGAAATCTAGTTCTCTTTAGTAAATTAAAGTGGATAAATACATAAATAATTTAATTTTATAAAATAATTAATTAAAAAATACAGCATGTTCTAATACAGAATGTCACCTGATACATTCAAAGATTGAATGAGGTATCATTAGATGTTAGATCTGGTTGTTTCCTGCTGCAAAATGCATATTTTAAGTTGTGTGTGGTCAGCCAGATTGAAAAAAATCACCGAAACTCCTTTAACACATTATTAAATTATTTTTAAGGTTATTATAACAAATGAATTAAGTGTTTGTTTGAAATTAAGTACCCTAATATAAATATAAAATAATATGTTCAATACATAATGACACAACATACATCAGAGTTTTACTAGGGCTGGCTGTTTTCTGCAAAATGCGCATCTTAGGTTGTGTGGTCAGCCAGTCTTTAAAAATCATTAAAACTGGTCAAATACACAGTCAAATATTTTTTGTAATAAAAAAAAACAGAATGTATGCATTATTTATCAATTGTCAAAGTAAAAAACATTCCAACTGTTCTGTAGATTTGATTAATCACTCTTCACAAAAGTGTTATTACCTATCTTTGTTAAACGTTTCTATAACTGGCTGCTTTTTGCATAACTACGTTCATATTATTATATCTACATGAATTGACCATTTCACATTAAAATATGTTATTTTGACTACACATCAATTTATTATATTGGTGTTAAATAATATAAGACTTGCCTTTACTAGTTACATATGTAATTAATTAGTAAATGTATATTGTAATCTGTGTGTAAGCATGGTTCACACAAAGATGTATGCTTAAGTCTGTATGCACCTGGTCCAAGAAGAAGTATAATTGAAAAATATTTTCAGGCGTTGCCTAGTATGTGGGTGAAATAATTCAGTCAGACGAATCTCACTTCACAAACATCAACAGATGGAAGAATTGAAGTAATATAGATTTTCAAATATAGGCAGAATGGTGAATGTTACACAGTGCGTAAAGTGGCCACTTAATCCAGCCAATGACAGGTCATAAGCCCTGTAGATGCCTAGACTTCTATATTACCTTCTCTAAAATGTTCTCCATCTCTGTTGTAATATGTTAATATTTTTTTTAATATCAAAAACATTTTTTACTTTGTGGTATGACATTGTACACAATTGTTTATAAATCAATTAGTATTAACTGAGATAAATTATTAGCTAGTCTTTTTTGTGAGAAACTTTCTCGGGATTTGTCACACATTCTATTAAACATTTTTCTGGGATTAAAAGAGTTATTTTATTACATTTTACCACGGTCAAATGTGAACTGTGTGTACTTTAAAAACAGACTTTTTCTATTCCCGTTTGCACACTTTACTGTTTGCTTTGAATATATCTAAAAACATTTATTTAGTTCTTTATGTTTGAGGTTTTGATGTACATACTGTGTTAGCAATTCAATATTTGTTTTATTTTGCATGCATATTGTTATTTAATAGCGATAATCCAGTTTGGTTCACGGTCATATTGGACCAGCCTTGTGACATCAAATCACTTAGAACTGAAGGAACCACTCAAGCATTACATTTTAAAATGAATTACAAACACATTGAATTTTACGATATTCAAATACCCGTTATAATTATTTCTAAATTAATATGTTTCCAATGCAATGCAGAGCTAAGTTCTACCTGAAATTATATTTGTTAAATTTCTTTCCGTACATAAGGTATATCTAGATTCACCCAATTCCGTTTGTATTTTTTGCCATCGCAGCGCTGCGATTGCAGTCCTGCGTATGCATGGTACTTACCCTGACCTATTGAGGTGTCGATGCCATTTTAAGTTAGCTGAGTGTTGTGTACACTTCTTGGTGCTTGTTTGAAATGATGAATAAAATTAATAATCCCCCACCTTGTGAGATAAGGTTTGTAATAAATTTCCTTCATGCGATGAACATTAAACCAGTCCAAATTCATCAACAGATAATTTAACAAACATAATTTAATTTTGTGAATTCACAGGTTAGTTCGCTAATCATAAACTCCCGTTTGAAAACAATCCATAGATTTCACAGAACAATTAAGGTAAGAGTGATGCCACAAGTAAAAATTATAGAGGGGATTTCAATCTTTCAAAAATTACAGTGGTGTCGAAATAATATGATTTAAAAAAAAATGTTTTGGCTTAGTTATAGTAGTAAACAAAGAATTAGAAAAAAACACCAAACTTATTATTTATTTTTGCAAAAAAAAGTGTCTTTATGAATCCTAAAAAAGAGCAAAATTTCATTTTTAGGATTGTCACTGTTTTACACTGTTATTTTATCCAATCGAATATGTAGTAGTAAACAAATAATTAGAAAAAAACACCAAACTTATTATTTATTTTTTACAAAAAAAATCTGTCTATGATTTTGTTCATTGTTAGGATTGTCACTGTTTTACACTGTTATTTCATCCAATCGAATAGTTGAATTTGAAGGTGATCTTGTAAGGGCATGTCAATAGAAATGTCATAAAAAAAGGTCTGCAAATTGTATCTGTTTTTTGTAGCACCGGCACTTTCTTCACTTGCTGAAGTTCCTATTTTGGTTCCCGGTAAGATCACATTGCAAATAATGTGATTTTGTCAAGTTTATGCATTTTTTAACTATAATTGGGCCTCTTGAGATGAAAAAACATATGTAATGAAAACGCTATGTATTTGTTTTTTTAAATGAGGAAGTTCAGCCCTACGTGAAACTGGATATAAAAAATGTATTCTTACGCACGGTGAAAATTAGAGCATTGAATTATACGGCAAAGTTTCTTAAAGATGAATGAAAAAAATATTTTAATGAAAATTAACTACTTTGAACGACGTCGCTAGTTCATATGAATCAACCAGTGATAAGAGAGTTGTGGAAGATTTTCAGTGTCCTTACCGTCAATGGACCAATCTGCAGAACTACCCGAGAAAGGGAAGAGAACTTGAGACGTCACACATAGATTTCAGAAATACAAAACTTTAAAAAATCATAGCGCTGATAATAACGATACATAAATTTAAAAAAAAAAAACATATGTTTTTGACTTAGCTTAGTAGTCTATTAACAAATAAATAAACATTAAAAAAAAAAACACTGAACTTCCTCATTGTCAAGTCTAATGAAAATACTATTAAGATAAAATAAAAATGAATTAATTAAATAATTAGAAAGCCTTGAAATATTGAAAATCAATTTTTTTTAATATGTTCTTGATAAATTTGTATCTAAAATGTAATTTTACTAAAAATTTATATTAGTTCTTAAGATGTTATGAACTAACTCAATAAATATAAATAAATAAATTCTGGTTTTCCCTGTAGGCAAAAAGTATTGTCAAATAGCTTACATTATTTTTACTTCACATATTTTTTGCCAAGTATCTGTGTTTTGTTATCAAGCTGATACTGCAAGCTAAAACATCGCTAATATAAATTTAAAAATAATGTTTATTCAGCTTTATACATGCTTTGGTATCATACAAGTTCGTTAGTTAAAACATAGTTACTGTACAGATTTTGTTTGTATTAAAAAAAAAAAAAAAATATTAGCGTTCTTATAATTTACCCAAATATTTCAATTTTGGTGGCAATTTTCAACGAGTTGTAAATAACTCACTATTAGAAAATGGAAATCAAGTTGGTCCAAAGTGGGGTTGGAACCTCGGACCTCTGATCCGTGAGTCCGCAACACTATGGGACCACAACCCGATGTCTTACTTGCATTATAAGTTTATGCATTTAATTAATATATTTCAACATAGATGGAAAACTTTTTAGAGAAGGAAAGAACATTCACTATTCTGCCTATGTTTTAACTTTCATATTACCTTCTTTAAAATGTTCTCCATTTAGGGGGTGAAAATTTATACAAACTCAAAATATTGTGCATTTAGTTAGGTTGAACTGCTGTTTATTTTGTAGAATTTCTTATGAAATACGTAAGTTAAAATCTAATCTATGTTTTGAGTTGATGTAATGGTTTAATTTGTAACATAATATTAGAATCTTTGAAATAATATGTTCTTGATTATTTGACTAAAGATGCTTTGTGTTACTTCTGTTAATAAGGTACAATGGGTTAGCTTATTCCTCTAAATGTGATAACAATATGTGTACAGTATTTTTGTAAGGAGTCGGGAATAAGATAAATAAAAGAACAGAGAATAAATATAACTGACTTTTATTATTTTAGCAGGTGCTATAAAGTGATGCTTACAATGTTTGCCCGTACGATCATAATTCATACGAAGGGCAGAAGGTAACGAGAGTGGACATAGCGACCCGACCGCAGTTGTATCAATAATCTTTTGTTAAACAAACACTTACAATAACTTGCTATTACATATTATAATGTTCACGTAATAGCTATTTATTCTCTTTATACATTTAAAATTTCATTCTAGCAGTTCATTTAGTAGAAAAATAACTTATCGTAATTCGTCAATATCTCACATAGGATCGGTACACTACAATTAAGTTAGCTCTTCGAGAAAATAAATATATGAAGACTCGTTTTAATTAAATATTTTTTTTGTTGTGAAGCGGACATTTTTGTAAATGGCGACTCTTTAATTGGCAACAATGAAATTATGAAACAACGGAAGACTTTAAATAAATATTTCACCAATAAACAGTCACAAATAAAACTTATTACAAACGCAAATAATATAACGCAAAAAATATCACGCAACACATATATTATATATTTATGAAAACTTCATTACGAATAAAATATTCACATGAATGAAAACAGTTTTTATATATTTTTTTATTTATATTTTAAAATATTTTCTTAAACAAATTCTCTAGAATAACGATTTTGTCATAAATCCTAATATACATTACATAATGTACTTCTCATATTAACCATTAATATCTAATTTTGATAATAACATATTTTAGCTCTTCTTTTCTTTGCTGTTTACAATACATTAAGGAAGTAGTAATGGCTCAGATTGACAGTGGCGACCTAATTCATCGAAATATAAGTACATTTTCACATAGCACTAACTATCTGGGTCTTTCTTTATATAATATTAAGGTCAGTAATAAAACATGTATGGAATGTGAAGCTTAAAACGCAAATTACAATATAGGCACCCAAAATGATTAAAACTAGTTTTCTCTACTTTGTACAGTTATATATGTATCGACCACAATCGTAAGTCTATTAATGTTACAATATCATCAGATAAATAACTTATTAAATGCTTACAAATAGTTAGGAGTCTGAAGAATAAACGGAAGTAGTTTTACCTTCCCCCCGGTGTCTTCAGTGCCGCAGCACACAAATATTACAAAATATATTACTTTTATAAAACATTTATTCTTAAAATCTTTAAATACGAATATAATATTTATTTTTATTTACAAATTTAGACAATACATGCATTTGTATATGTGTAAATAATTTTGTTTATAAAATATACCAGCTCGCGCTGTTCTGTCAAGAAGAAAAGCAGCCTCAGGTTCATAACAATTCAGAATGTTATAAATAATCTAAAATACATTGTAATAATTAAATCGCTCTAACTGGTCACGCAACCGATTGCCAGATATTAATGCTAAGACAGTCCAAAGACTATCTTTATTAAGTAATACATCCGTATCTCATAGAAAGACTAAGTTATTAAGATTGGACTATACATTTCACTATATCATCATGTAGCCGCGGTGTGGAGTAACACCGCAGCGTAGTTTCACACCTCAACATACGATAGTTCCGATTACTCTCCTAATCCTAGTCCGGGCAACTCCGCACTCAGTCCCCGTGGGGTCTGGCAATGGAGCTCCGGGGTGTAACGTTAATATCATATTGGGGTAATAAATAAGGCACAGATACCGTATATCATCACTTTTATCATTGCACTTGTTTCAATATTTAAGATTAGATAATCGCAAATTGCACGCAGTCATTAAACATAAGAAAAGTTGTTTGTACTAAATATGTATTCATGATTTACAGTAAACACATTTTTTATATCAATGTAATTAAATATTCGCTTGATTTGTAAATAGATTTCTAAATATCGTAAATAATTTATTTTTATAAAATATATTTATGGTTTTCATATTGGAATGTCCAAAATAATACAATGCATGCATTTAATATACTCGAGTTCACATGCCATCAACACGTTTCTAATAAGAAATGGAAGACAGAGAACTCTATCAAATTTAATTTCGCTGCGTCATATAATCTATTTATATTTTACTATACAAATATGTATATGATAACTATATTATATATGTCCCTGCATTAAAACACAACAACGCATAAAGTACGTCTAGTTGAATACGCGAGCCTTGATAAATCCGCATTATCTGCGCATTGGACTTGAAAAACTAAGTCAATTGATTCGTTTTGATTTCCGTTTCGAAAAAAAAAATGGCTGGATCAAACGGAGGCAATAATAACACACTGCAATTCCAAAACGTAGTACTTACATTAAAACACCTTAACAATAATAATATGCAGAAGCATAAAAGCTTGACAAACCAAATAGGAGATCGACCGAAAGGCCCCAACAATGACGATGATTATTTTTTTCTAATACGAATCTGTAAATAATGTACAATATTCAGTTTTATTGTAAGAGACGAGGACCTTTACGGAGAAGATTTCCTGGCTCGTATCTTAAGTTAGATGACTTTACTTCCGAGAAGCGCGCGCCACAGCGGCTTGCAGGAGTGCCAGTTGACTGAGAAGGTTAGAGTTGGACTGTTCTAGAGATTCCACTCTCTTGCGATAGTCGGAATTCTCTCCAGCCAAGATCTCCACCTTCCTTTCTAGCTGGTCCATATATTCTTTTTTCTTGCGTCTGCTTTCTTGTGCCGATATCTGGAGAAAAATAACAAATTAGCCTATTAACAAAATATAGCAAAACGTTTACATAATTTTGAAAGAAAATAAACTAAGATAGACGTGAATGTTTTGAAAAGGTATCAATCTGCAATTATAAATTAAACTTCGAACCGAAGTATAATATCATATTTTTGAATGTGGCAGATTTTAGAAAATATTTTAATCCCAAAGGGTTACAAATAACTCAACTTCTACTCCGAAAAATACCGGGTGTTTTGATAGCTTTCTGCAAATAATGGAACACATATTTTAGTTTTTCAAAATTTTCATAATAAAATATAAAAAACGTTACAAAATTAGAGTGTGACATTTATGTCACATTGCGTAACAATGCCTCAAAGTATTCTCAAGAAGTATGAAATGTTATGAAACAATACGCAAAACATGTACTAAATAAATATTTTTTTAAATTGTCTTGATATTTCAATTACGCATCCCTGTTAATTTTACGGCTAGTGGACCTCAAATGAACTTTCTAGCAACCAGCATTATCATCATAATCATCATCATCATCATCATCATCATGTAATCATCTGTTTATGAGAAAATGTACTTTAATTGCATTGATGGCGTACGTCTGTGGTGTACCATTGATTTAAAATTATCATTTTTATTTACATAATATGTTGGATTTTGTAAGTACTGAAACATAACATATTTGTAACATAACTAACCCATGATACTATAAACGGTTGATTAGGGAAATGAAATGAACTTAGTGTATGTGAAATAAAAATAAAAAACCATATAAAAACAAATTAATTCACGAGCCCATAATACAGCTCATGAAACAAAACAAAAAATATGTATGTAGATTTTTAACATTTGGTTTAATCTCATTAATGGTTATTAAAAATTATACTAAATTTGAATCTCATACCCTTAAAATTTTCAGCACAATTCTTACAATGGACGTACTTACCTTATTCTTTATTTTACGGCGAATCTTTTTTAATGACTTTTCTTCTGTCTTGGTCAGTGGTAGGCGGGTTGGTACTGGGTATCCCTCAGCGAGTAATGTGCGTTTTTCTTCATCTGTTAGCTCTAATGTTCCTGTTGAGCCTTTCTGTAATGAAAATCCAAAAAATCCACCGATAAAAAGTTGAAAAGCAGTATACCTCTGTAAATATATCTTCATTTCTAGAATGACTCTGACATTTTATTAGTAAAAATATAAAAACAAGAATTTCTTATTTGTTAAATCAAAATCATTGTTCGAAATTTGAAAATATTATAAATGCTGCAATTTGAACCGCAGGAAGTTACATTTTTTGTGATAGTATACGATAACAGGAAATTACAATGATTATTTTTTGAATAACATCCATCCAAATGGTCCATTTTAATATGATTGCAAGTTAGTACTCGCACTGATCCAAACTATTTAACATTAAAAAATATATTTCTGTGAATAGAATAGAATACCCATAATTTGCATGCAATTATGTCGAAACACAGAATAAATTTTTTGTGGCTATTGACGAATAATATTGCATAAGTATCGAGAATATATGTAATAAAAAGTCTGCTGTCTCAATATTATTATCATAACAATTTTTGTTAGGTTTACCAAACTTGTCCTTGTTAATATGTCTTGGACTAAAGCCCCTCAGTGCTTACGGGGGCAAAGTTAGGAGTGTGGACTCACCGGTTGAGTGCTGATGAGTGGCGTGTGTATCGGCTGGCGCTGGTGGTGTGCGGGCGAGTACAGGTGTGTGGAGGAGCGTCCGCGGGTGCCGGGGGCGGCCGCGGTGGGGGGCGGCGGGGAGGGGGACAGACCCCCTTCGCTGTCCTCGCTCGAGAGGGACGACGGAGGGGTGGGGGGCAGACCGAAACCTAAAATAACAAATTTAGCAATTTATAAAAAATTTCAGCTTTGGTTAACTAAGTATGTACTTGTTTTGTAAAATATTTTGGCTCAAGTATTTTTATACCATTTATTTCATTATTTGAATTTATTATATTACAAAGCATTATTATAAAAAAACATAAACCAAACACAGCGTCAATTACATATACAACACAATATATTGTCGACTTAACTTGTAAAGCTCATGAGTCCCAAATTTACTTTTGTGCAGAGGGGGGTAACAGAGTACAATTTTTACTTAAGTAGCAAATGATGGCGAAGTTTTTTTTAACAATAAATATTGGAACACTACAAATATACAAGTTTTACACATATATTTGTTCTGATAGAAAATGCCTAAATATTATTTTTGACCTTTTGTGGACTTGTAAGATTTACAAGTTAGACTGATGATGATATAATAAAATTTCTAATATCTTTAGAAAGATGATTTTATTTGTGTTGGTGTTATTATTATTATGTGAGTTTAGAGTGTGGCGTGTGTTGTGTGGTCTATGCAGTGATGTGTGTGGAATGTGGTATGTATGTTCGTGTGTTATGGGAGTAGATTTAGTTTTTTTTAAGAAAAGGCTAAATGTTATTCCGTTTGTAGCGGAGAGTTGACTTGTTGAAAAACTCCAAATTATACGTCTTCTTATATTTAAAAAAAACTTATTTATCTTCCTCCTTGTTGCTCTGGTGATGCATTTGTTGTTGTTATTGCAGTATATCGAGTGCAGAGAAGAGGAGTATTGAAGTTTACTTAAATAGACATGATGAAATAAGAAATGCGGAGAGATGGAGATCAATGGCGGTTGCATTGTAAATAATATAACTTAAATTGCATTGTATAATCTAGTGATTTAAGTCTAACCATGACAAAAAATATATTTACATACACATATCGTAATGCATTCCTTGCCTGGCTTGGAACGAACTTTGTACCCCAGTTAGCAAGATGTTATATGCAATGTAAAAAATCTACATTCATTTTAGAATATCCAGTTCTTTAGGGACAAGTCTTAGATTTAATCATTGGGGTATTTTATCAAGACAGACATCTCAACAATACCCTTTGAGATAGTATTTTGAAAAGGGAATATTATGGAATCTTTTGAATGTGGATGTAACCTATCATCGACTAGTTTAAATTATAACATTACAAACTGTGTCTTTACTCAAAGGTAAGATCAGTCTGAAGATACTCGTTTGAGGGTGAAAACTCTTATTGGTCAAAAAAATGAGTGAATGTGTACCAAGTATTTTAATTTATAACTTATATAAATAATTTATTACATATATTGTATATTTAGAATAATTTATTTAGATATTAAATTGTTACAATATTTGAGTTTGTCCAAATGTTCATAGACAAAAGACTGGATTTCACCCCCTCGGGAGTCCTTAAGATTAACAAATTACAACAGGTATATTATATGTATATTATATGATATAAATAAGTAAATAAAAGGCAGAGTGGTAAAATAAGGATGGAAATACCATCTTTATTGAACTAACTGTTATGAGGATGATATTCACATAAATATAATACCACTATGCCCAGGCGTAACTTTATACCAATTTTATGAGTAAGGCCCAAAATAAATTAAAATTGTAAATATGTATGTCATATTCAGAATTCTTTACAATTTTACTGGATTTTCAAACACTGTTGAATTACTACCTGGTAAAAGAAGAAGTATAAAAATTGAAAAATTGTTTTCATGCGTTGCCTAGTAGGTGATTTGGTTCAGCCGGATGAATCTCACCCACGTGATAAAGGTTTCAGCTCTTTTACTTCACAAAAGTCAACAGATGGAAGAGTTGAGGAAATGTGGATGTTCAAACATGGGCAGAATGGTGAATGTTACACAGTGTGTAAAGTGGCCACTTAAACCAGCCAATGACAGGTCATAAGACCTGTAAATGCCTAGACTTCCATATTTCCTTCTCAAAAATTTTTCCCTCTCTGTTGAAATAAATTTAAATAGGCATTATGCACACCGTGTACAAATTACGTAAACGAGCCAATTACCGGTCGATTCTTCTGAAATGTGCTCTACTCTCATTGCCTAGACTTACCACATTCCTACATAATTGTCAATCGATAGTGTTTTTGAATTAATAAATCTTTTTTTAACACCCAAATGCTCTGGTAAATTCCTGCCATTTTTCCGAAATGTTCGAAATGGATGAGTATATAATTTATTTGGGAGGCTTACCGGATGTGTTTGGCTCCAGTTTGATGCTGAGTTTAGGCAGGGATGTGAGGCCAGAGGCGCCGAGTAAAAGAGGCGTCCCCCTTCTGAGTGCACTCTGTGGTAAGTGAATGCTGCCGGTCTGTAAATCAAAATGAACATAAATATCACAGAATTAGAAAATTAGAGAAGACGCGCAGAATCAACTTTGCCGGGAAATAATTACAAAATGTCAGCCTTGTTTTATTTGACAATCTGACAAACGGTAAAATAATCAAATTCTCATATAATATTATTTGTGGATTCGCAACTTACACGTGCAATGTGATCCCAACCTATTCCCTTTTAATTCCAGCAGTATTTTGCCACTTAAAAACGACATAACACGGCGTACTTGAATTTAAATCGGCAATTGCGTTTTAAGCAACGTCTACAGAGAAACTAGTGGCCCAAACGTAAAACTACTCATTTATTAGTAGTTTGGTCGGCTTCAGTTTGATGCGCGAATGCGATTTCTGAACTTTTATTATTCTATGATAAATAAAATATAAAACATAATTAAAAAATAATAGAAAACATCACACTTCAACTTTAAGAGGAAACGTTGTTTGACTTTTCTTGATACAAACATATTCCTGAATGCTCTATTTTTTATCCAATTTCCGTAGCACTTAACTTCCTCATTGTCCATGACAAGCAAAAGGTTTTTTACTGTGTGGTCTATGAATAAGTGGTGAGTAAAAGGTTTATTACCGCGTGGTCTATGACATAGTTGTAAGTAAAAGGTTTATTAAGGTGTAGTCTATGGCATAGTGGTAAGTAAAAGGTTTATTACCGTGTGGTCTATGACCTAGTAGAAAGTAAAAGATTTATTACCGTGTGGTCTATGACATAGTGGTAAGTAAAAGGTTTATTACCGTGTGGTCTATGCCATAGTGGTAAGTAAAAGGTTTATTACATTGTGGTCTATAACATAGGGTAAGAGGTAAAAATTTATTACCGTGTGGTCTATGACATAGTCGATCATTTGCACGGGCGGGGGTGATGGCGAGGGGGAAGCGGGGGAGCCCGGTCGAGAGGGGGGCTCACTCTTGACCATCGTCGGCGAGGGTGGGCAGGAGGAGCGCGGAGAGGAGGGGGAGGGGCTGGGGGAGGGCCGCCCGCCCCCGCGCACCCCGCCCCCCGCACCACCCGCACCAGACCACGCGCTGCGCAGGGGGATGGCGGGGAAACATTCGTCCTCCATATCTGTAATAAATATTTTTTTTACTTACATTAATTCTGTTTTAATCACTTATATCCGAAATTATTTATAAAAAAAAAACTTTACACATTGACGGCATTTTTATCGGTTTGATTGCCAAACTTGCGTCTTTTTCAAATTTGAAGGTTCTACGACAACTCGTCGCTCCAATGAGCATAATTAATTGTATAATTATGAATGAAAGATTGTGGGTGAACAAATAAATTAAAATTAGTAAATTATAAATAAATCGAATATATTTATCGAATATTTTACTGCAACTCTATTTCTCGATAATAATTTACAAAATCCATAAAACGTGGGAAATACTATTTAAATAAAAAATATATGTATTTTTCCCGAATAAATTTAATATTAGCCATAATTAAATGAAAAATAATAAATGTTCGTAAAATGCATATTTAAAAAAATGTATTTTGTTTTATTAATTCCTATATTTTTTTGATAATTAATTAAATATAGTTCAAACACTTGTTATATTAATAAACATATATAACACATCTTAATATGCATAATAAGACATTATGAATTTTTTGTCTTTTAAATAATTTAAAACTACCCAAATAATTTGTAATAAAAAATATATTCAAAAATAATTTAAAAAATAATGAACGCAAGGAAAAAATAGCAACGTAGATCAAGTAAAGAAAAAGTAATAGTAGTTATTTTATTTGTGATTCTTTCGCATATGAGGTGATTTTTACGAAAAAAGTATGTAAATGAATTATCCATAATAATAATTAAAATAAGCAGGTATTTTCTATACATTAGAAAGACTGAGTTCAAAAAGTGTTTCATCAGCATTATTAGTGATTTTCAAATATTTCTCTAATGAGGTTGATAAAAATATATTAAAAAATACAAATTTCATTATATAAAGATATTTACATAAATGTAATACAAATTAACAGTCAATAAATAAGGAATAAGAATGTGTATGATGAGCAAATATTTGCATGATTGTGCAAACAAGTCATAAGATTGTTTAGAATAGCCCCAGTAAACTGAAATAAGGATAAATCAAGTGGCAGATAATAGAGAACAAAGTATCACTTTTGATTGAATAATATTAATATATAATGTAGGTTGTATTGGTGATATTTCTGCATTCAGCACGTGTCATGATCAGTAGAAAAGGTCAAAGCGATAACCACGGAATCTAGTTGAAACGCAAGAAAATCTTAACAAACAATCGGCGATCGATGACCCTTTGTTCTCTGAACGCTAAACTTTAGTTTACTTTTTGAATTATGATATTTAAAGCTTGAAAACGATGACGTATTTTTATTGTTTTTTTTAAAATTTTCATATAAAAAGATGGTGGTACAAATTTGTACCGCGAGGGAATTGAATTATGAAGAGCTGTTATTTTTCCAATACGAAATATTTACAAAAATAAATGAAAAACTCACATTATAATCAAACCCCAAAAATATTAATAAAAAATAAAAAAACTTTTTTTGCCATCATAATTATAATATTGAGGTTTGTAGAGGAGTAGTAATTTTACACAGCCAAACGGGTGACAGCTCTACGCTAATTACTTCGAAATGGCTGAAACTACTTAAAATGTCCAAATATGTACATACCGAGAGTGATTAGTTACATCAAATACATCAACATGTAAGAGATATATGAGTCATTTCACACCTGGACAAATTTGTACCGTCAGGGAAAGGGTTAATACATTAAAACTGATATTTGATAAAGCCATCGATCGAAATAGGTCGATGGATACAGCATTATTATTTGTAAAGAATGCATCTAATAGCCAGTTGCAATTTATTATTGATTTATATGAATACTTTAAACTTTTAATTGATATTGACACTATCTGACATCATTTGGCATAATAAGCTGATTTGTCATTTTATCACTAATTTATCTAGGCAACGTAATAAAATATTATCGCACAGGTCGCGGTCTTGTCACTTCAAATAAATCATTCAGCATATTTACCCTTTCAGAATCATTGGATTTTGATCGGGAAATGCTAAAGCATATGTTCATTTGTCTGACGAGGCTCCTCGCGAGTAAGATAGCTGACATCGTAACATAACCCAGTTGCGAAAAAAACTAGGAGAAGAAACCTAGAATCAGCGTTCTGGTCAGCACCATAGTGGTCAACTTTCATCAAGACAATGCGCCAGTCCACACAACAGCAGTTTCAATGGATGCACTGCATGATTCTGTATTTTAGTCGATAATCCATTCGCCCTATATACCTGACATGGCACCGTCAGACTTCCATCGCTTCCCTATCTTAAAAAATATCTCGGCGGAAAAAGATTTCACTTAAACGATAGCGCCATGCCAGCCGTGAAACGGTATTTGGTACACCTCGGTGAATGCTCTATAGAATTGAGATGATAACGACAATCCCTTCACTGTGACTGGGTAAAACTGAAACAGTCAATAAATCTTGAAATAAACTGTATTGATTGCACGATTATGAAATACATATTTTGGTGACTTGAATGCAAGGCGTCGCCGTCAGTAGAGTTAAAGTAATATTTTAATATATCGATAGGAATCAAAATTTTTGATGGTGAATTTCTTTTAATAACACAATGGAAATTGATTTTTCAAAGGTGTGTGAATAAATACAATACGGTAGTGTTTGTGTAATTGCAACATTGTCTCAAGAAAGATACGCAATATCTGAATTAAACCATCCAATCTACACAAAAAGTCGAAGTCAGAGGTTTATGAAATTTGAATTTTTGACAAAAAAAAATGTTTTAATGCATGAGCGAAACCGATAGACAGACTCTTGGTCTTTTAAATAATTTGGATCACTGGCAAAAGTGCATCTACAACATTTAAAATATGTCTAGAACTAGGACAAACGTTAGGTGATTGTAGACACGGCTGGATTTCACTACCTAGGTAGTTATTAGAAGAAGGGTGATAGCATCCACATTACACGGAGTGTAAATACTGTAAAGGAACCATTTAAATTAGCTAATATCATAAACCCTGTAAATGCCTAGACTTCCATATTCCCATTAAAGGTGTTTTCTCTCTTCGTTGCAATGGATTTCGACGCTTGTCCAGCTTGAGAGCATATTGAACAACAACAAAACCCATCCTGAGGATCGAGATACGCTGCAATTTACGAAGCAATGCATTGCTAGGTGCAGATAGGAAACTGATAACGAGGAGTACAGGAAGATGGGGTTCGTACCGTCGACGCGGGTGTGCAGGTCACGCGGCGAGGCGGAGGCAGACTCCCCGCCCGAGCTGAGGCTGTAGGAGTGCTCCGTCTTGATGGGCAGCGCGCCCAGCGCGGCGTCCGTCATGAGGCGGTCGTGCAGCACCACGCCCGACTTGGTGTCCCGCAGGAACCAGTCGTGCATCTCTGCCTCGCTCTCCAGAGCGTCCTCCATCGCCTGTGGACACGAGAAACACGTTGTTATTTATTTATTTCAGTAACAGGAACAGACAATAAAGGCATAACATAAAACTGTTAACTTTTTTGAAAAAAAAAAAACATTCATCTCGTTTTTAGTGTGGTATTATCTACTATGGTACTTTTTTTAAATGTTGACTCAGGAGTGATTAAGCCCGAACATTTATTGCAGTGGTGATTATTATTCTTAAGTGGTGTCCAACGCACCTACCCTTAAGCAAGCGGATCATTATCAGTATCGAAATTAAAGCAATCAATTTCACTAAACACGCGATCATAGGTGCATGATTCGTGTGCATTTTCACATGGAAAGAATATGCTTGGAATGGAAGATTGACACTACAAGAGGACGTGAGAAAATGTGAAATGGCCTACATTACTTGATTGTGCATAGAATAAATTAAAACCAAATTAGGAAATGAGAATATCAAGTTAAATAAAACTTTGTCAAATATTTGCACTACATACATCAGGAACAGCGAGAAAATATAGTATATTGCATTTATCTAACAATAAGGGCGATTTGACACCGGCCGTATAAATCCACATGACACGGTAAAATTAGGATGGATTGATTTAACGAAAGTATTTTTTATTATTTTTGTTTATTTAGTGGCTACTCTCAGCTGAAAATCCTGATCGGTTTCATAGTGCTCTCGTTAGTGCATTTGGTAGTCAGGTGGCAGAAGGGACCATCTGTAATTTTCAAAAATGTTCAGGAGAGCTGAAATACGACTCAATTTCAAGACTTCAATCCCCAAACTAAAATATTTTAGTGTTGCTTTTCAATAATCAATTACCATTTTTAACTATTTATTATATTCTTACGATGTTTTTAAATTTTTTTATTCTATGTGTATTTACTGAAATATTGATTAAAACTTTTGAAAACTAAAAAACAGAAAAAAATACAGATGATCCCTTCTGCCATCTGACTACCGATTTGCTGCCCATTAAATGAATTTGTAAAACGAAAAAAGCTATGATCATCATTATCATAATCATTCCCTTTCCGCACCCAATGGCGCATAGGGCACTGCATTGGTACACCAATCGCAGCGTATCTTGATCATTTTTGTTACATGAAGGTAAGATGCTCAGTCTTACGCGTCCAGAGACTATGAAATATTCTGGTGTAAAAAACACTTTTAAACAAATGTTTCATATCAACCATGTCGGGAATGGAATCTGAGACCTCTCGCATGGTAGGGAAATGTGCTTACCATTACACCACGAGGCCGACATTATGATACAATTATAATTGTATTACTCCACACTATGTATAAAATTATCGTGTTGTGTGAATTTTTGCAATCGTTTGAAATAGACTTAATGTTTTTTTTTTGCCTATTACTTTATATAATTTGATGAATAGCACATTTTGACTTCTGGTGACACGGTTGGGAACAAGAAAAGAAATTGGTTGTAACAGAGATGGGACATCACGTATGGCATTAAATATTTGAAAATACATATAAGATCCATCCCCGTTCTACGTTTCTCCTATGAAGACAGATTGAGAGAGAGTACTCTATTTCAAAAAAGGAATAATTACCCCTTTGTAATTCGAGCAGCCATACCACTTTTCTAAGTAAACGGTAAAGGACGGACTCAATATGGTCAATATGAGTCCTATAGAATGGAAAAAAAATGGACGATGAAGGAGATACGGGTGTTTGTGGCGAACCGAAGATTGAAAGCAGAAGGATAAAAATAAGTTAGATATTATTCAATCCGCAATGAAATGTTGTAGGTGATCTAAAAAAATTGAAAAGTCCACAATGTTTGAGATATAACCACAATATAACAGCACGCACAGGGCTGATAGTGTGGTCAAGACATACCTTAGAGGCGAGCGGTGAAAATGATTCAAAATTGGAATGTAAAAAAAATAGAAAGACGACGATTGGTGGAATAACCATGTTCGATTCACGCTAGACGAATCGAGTTCAGCGACCTTCGAATCTCATCAAGTTTGTTCGGAAGACGCGCCCAATCTCGTCATCAGCCGTCCCCCTCGTACCGGTGTACCTGTCCGTTGGAAAAAATGGAACAGGTGAATACGCTCCGCTCGACTTTCGATTAACGGCTTTATTTCGACGATGGCGTTATTATTTGTTTCGAAGTGCAGAATAATCACATGGGAAATGAGAAATAATGCGCGGAGAGCGATTTTCTTTAATGGCAAAATGGTACCGTTGCTGATACAGACGCAAAATAGCTGGAAGGGTTTGTATTTTATATTTTTTTAAACTCAAGGTTCATAGATTGTTTTACGCGTGAGGCGGGAAAGGAAGCGAGCAGATAATCATCTGAAGGTGATTGTTGACTTTTGCGGAGTTAATACACATACTTACATACTTAAAGATTGCAGTTTTAAGTAGTTAATTTGGGCAAATATTTTTGCATAGTTAAGACCCAAGACACAAACTAACCGACTGCTTAAGCTAGGTATTTTATGAACTTATACAGGCCCACATCCTGCTTTGCATTAAAAAAAAACAATCAAACCGACGTGCGTCCAGCTCAAAGTATTTTTCCGAACTAATAAATAAACGAATACATCGTTCGAATTATTTCGGCGCGGTATCGCCAAAACTCCAATAAAAATGTGTATGCAGATAGGCGACAGATGTTTCGTAATATTCCCAAAGTTTGATTTGATTAAGATACAAATTGAAATAAAAAGTGGTTTTAATATATATAATAACGATGATGTCTTCATTATTATTCATATACTTATATATGTATATCATCTTTGAATAAACTTAATATTGATGCTTAATAATTTGTAAATATATATTTTAACTATTGCTAATCGAAGCATAAAATGATTTATTATTATGTTTATTAAATTACATATTCTACCATATAGATGTGCTACTATTCTTACGTTCTTGTTTTGTTTTGTATTTATTTTTACTATCAATTAATTATCGAATTGAATTATAAAATTACTATAAATTATTAATTACATATTGCCACGTATTATTAAATAACCTTTCTGCATTTTATTTCTTGACATGTATAATTTTTTATTATTTATATTTTTTAAAAATTATTTCATATTCTCACATGTAAAAAAATACATAAAGTATATTGTTAAGGGTCCTCGGCACGGGTTACCAGTGAGGTCACATTATTTTATTGTTGTTTATAATGTGAAAAAATGAATAAATAAAAAAAATCACCAATAATACTGCTTCTGTTGGAATAGTGCGAAGTGATATGTTTATGTTTAATATCTGACCCTTAAACAAACGGCTGCCAAAAACAACGTAGGTACCATGTTTTTGCGATGTTCAACAAATGACTGCTGGTAAAAATAACAACATTTCCACTGTTTGAAATGTTTAAACAAAAACATAACATAATAAACATTTTAACGCGTGCTGAAACGACAATGAACGGCTTATGTAACTAAAACGCAATTTATTTGAATTTACATACAAAAAAATAAATATTTGACACTGAGCCACATGTATTTGTATGATTTTTTTTGTATCTACCTAACATTAATTTGACTGTTTTTTGTATTATATTTTAGTTAAATAAATCTCTATAGATTCGCCATTTATGATTGCACGGCTCGCAATTTTGATTCCATGAAAAATAGAATCCATCTCACATTGTCTAAGTTATAGAAAAACCCTAAAAAACTTCACTTGGCCAATATTTTTTTTCGAGCAAATTGTCAAGTCACGATACTATGGTTAAATTTATTGTGAAGAATATAAAAATTATATAAGTTATTGTGAAAACAGTTTTACTGTACTCTGACTTTATTTTAGGTAGTAGAACCAAATACAATACACAGTTCATGCTTATGAAATACCCACATTTTAAACACCATGAACTACTGTTACCGAGAATTCCTTTTTACAAAACTTGAAATTTGTAGGTAAGAAATTTGAGCGATCGAGCTTAGCGCAATATTCTATATTATAATTATTATATTCAATGGAGGCCCTGATGTACACTTATAAATGGTGATAGATATTAAAAATACCTTTTTTTGCATGATTTCTCCCTGTGTTTGCTTGCACAGGGGTTGACTTGCTCCTCCGGAATTTGACGCTAATAAGACTCGTATAAAACTTGTATAAAATTTATAATCATATAAAACCACACAGTCAAATTTATAATTAAAATACGCAATCTATTGTAAATATCAGTAAAAAATTCTTTATCAATTAAAAAATTTCTAAACTTATTAATTTCTTCTGTAATTTATTAACAAAATGTGATTTTTAATTACGCAATGCGTGAATAAGCGTATTAAAAAATCGATTAAGTAACTTTTTTTTCACAATATCAGGTGCGGGTACCTGGTTTGCATTTATTTATTTATATACAGTGACGATGGATATATCGAATGAATAGCCACGTAAAAAAACGAATAAAATGCACTGAAATATCACGATCGCTATTAACCACAGTCACGGAGTAAAAAAGAAAGATAATCGCTGAAGATTTCGGCGATTGCAGTTCAAAACCTTGTGATAGCAGTTAGCAATTTGATTAATCTTCCTTTGGAGACGGTTGGAACAGAATAAGCGCAGTCATCGATGCTGGCGTCAGCTTATTGGCTAACATGGCAGTCAAAAACAAATTTATATATACATTGAATTTCTTAGTGAAGAAACCAGTCTCGAAGATGTCGCGAAAGTTATGAAACCGGTCACTGGATATTCCAAATTTGTGGATTAAAGTATCACTCGTCTTTTATGTCTAGACGTTTAGTCGTTTATTTCTCGTCTTGTACTTCAATTGCTAGTAAATTTCAATGTTGTTCGCTCAACGAATATGTACTTTAAAAATATTTTAATTTAATTTAACACATAAAGCAGAAAAGATGGACACGTTTTTAAAAAAAAAAAAAATGTCGCACGTTGGTGCTTCTGTTGAGAAGTACACTATGGTATGACTAAATCTGTTTTGCAGGAGAGCAAAAACAAACTTTTAAAAATATATTAATGCTCGTAGCTTAATGTATAATGATAATTATGTCGATTATGGGCATTAGCCCAGTATTTGTTCGATTGACTGTCAAAATATGAGAACACTGTAGCATCACAATTACTACAGTGTTTTTTTCGGTATTTTACTCAATTGATTTCAAAGAATACTGAAGTTTGTGGCACATCTCGCTCTAAAAAAATCGTATAGATACGTGAGTGTTCTCCTAAGAGAATAAAATAAGGTTATACTTCATTCATAACTCAAAACAGCGAAATTTAGACTAACGACAGTGCACTGCGGGTAGTGCGATGTGTCAATACAAATCTTATATTGTATGTTATATCTATATACATACTTCATATGTATAAAAGCATTTTTAATGTTCTAATTAGCCAAATTTTACATAAGTAATAAAAATTAAAAACAATATGGTCCGAAAAGAATGATCAGCTAGTATTGCGAAGCACGTTGATGGTAGATACACTGTACATAAGGTCTTGCGTTTGAGTTCCAACAGGTTCAAATTTAAGTGTTTATTTAACATTTTTTTTTGCTGAAATATTTACATGGAGTGGCTCCTAAAAATTTGGACCGGTAAATGCATTTGTATGATGAATTTAAAAATATTATATCGCGATTGACAGACATGACAAAACAATGCACTAAGCATCTCTTGGACGGATGAGTTATACATTTCGGTTGAGGTATCCTCTGAGTTAAGTTATAAAGAATTGGCGAAATTGCCTATTCTGCATTTTATCACATTGAAATAAGCCCTGGATCTAATCGTTTAGTACATTTAGCTACGTTTAGATTTGCGGTAGGAAAAAATGCATCTCGCATTATGGTTTAGTCCACTTTAATATAATTTACCGCGATGACTTGCCAGAAGGACTAAATAGATAAGTACTACAGAGATCAGAAATGGATTCGAGCGTAGGAGATACTCCTTCCATTGCTTGGAGAGAAAAATACGAGTCGTCTCAGGTCTCAGTTAATCTTTTCTGGTTTATCGAGTCCAGTAAATAAGTGCACAACACCAACTTGGCGACGTGTACTACTGAGCACAAGTTGACGGTCTGCTAACTCCCAACCTTAACCATTAATTTTTAATCCGGGCAATAAAAGTCTAACCAGATTGTTGCTGACGCCATAATCCCCTAAAAGGTTAATAAATTTAGGAACTCAGTTAGTTACTGTTTTTTTAAGAAGTGGAACTGTTAATTTTAATTCACCTCGTGAAGTGGTGTATACCGCGCTTGTTACTACAGCAACAGCCGTGGCAAAAAAACATATTTACAAAAAAGCTAAATAATTCTAATAATAGTTTTCTAAATAATTTTGAATACAATGTCAAAAAAGCACCAGTTTACTCCGTATCACTCCACATGCAAAAAGTATTAAATTAAACACGTAAAACATGTGGAAAAAATCTTATTGCTGATGGATTTATGAAACAAAGAAAATAAAATATCAAAATATATCAAAATTATTTAAAGTAAGTTTCTACACCAGTAACAAAAAAAACTACGAGAAAAAAGAAAAATAAAATGCTAATAGTCAAGAAACTTTCGTTATTGTTTGTAAAGATGAATTTGCAATTAAGGTTCGAGGATTTTCATTAATGTTTAATGTTTGAATTAACAATCAATAAAAAACTAAGATAATAAAGTGGATTAAAAAATTACTCGCCTGAAAAGAATTTTCCAATTCGAATACTTTTTTTTACCAGTTAGTTCATTCAACGATGTTTTGAGTATGTCCAAATGCTTGCATACAGGCTGGATGATTAAACATAGGCGGAATGGTGAATGTTGCGCAGCCTGTAAAGTGGCCACTAAAACCAGCCATGGTCATAAGCCATGTAAATGCCGAGACTTCCATATTCCATAAATTGGCTTGCTCACAGTAAAGCAACAAATTATTAACAAAAATATAATGTAGCAGTTTTTATACATAAAATAATTAAGGGGATGAATAAAATAAAAACAATAATAAAATTTAACCAACAATGTCATACATATGAAACAAGGGGTAAAAAAAATATAAGATTACCAATGAGGAGAAAAACAGAATCTCAAAACTCATTGTACAAGGGATTGAAGCTGTACAATGAGTTACTTGAAAAAATAAAGGAAATAGAAAAAATCTAAATATTTAAAATTAATTTGAAAAAATGTTATTGAGAAATTTTTATAAAAAAAAAGTAATATTGTTAAAGTTTATATAAATTCTTAAGATGTTATGAACTAACTTAATAAAGCATAAATAAATAAAATAAATAAAAAATTCCCTTCGCAAAAGTGTTTTTCCTCTGTGTTGCAACAAATTTAGATCTGAATGACTCCCTAGGAAAGAAATTCAGCCTGTCTGCAAGCATTTGGATACTCAAAACATCGTTGAATATATCATTAATTTATTATTTGCAAAAATAAGCGTTGATATATTAAAACATGAACTAGGAAATTTATATTATTTTTAACACCCTGGCGTTTTACTGTCAATTAATTATAAACGTTTATCTGAAAAGTGCACAATGTTTCCATTGTGGACGTTTTGGTCATTTTTTCTGTTTTTGAAGAACACGTTTTCATCTGTAAAGAAATCCGGTCATAGACACCAAATGAATAGACCGATGAAAGACTCGTTACACGATAAAATGTTGCTTTACGAAACTGTTTTGCAAAAACTGTGTCTTTCTTGTATTGTTCGCGTAGTTTTTTTCCCATTTATTTTGAAGATAATATTACTAAGCAAACCGCAAGTCGTACATAAAATTAAGGAAAAATTCAAAAGGATAACATGTTTTTTAATGAAAATTTTAATATAAAGATCGACAAACGTTTATTAAACAGTTATGCTATATTTTTAATTACTAAATAAATTTTAGAAAAATTAACAGATTGCTTTTTTTAACCTTACATTTGTGTTATAATTATATTTTTTCCCATCGCGCAACATTATGCGGCGACATCACGAATGCACGCGGCGAATGTGGGGCATAGTGGGAAGATTATTGGACACAGTCTGATGTATTTAAATATGATTCTACGTTCCTTCTGGACTATTTTTAATTCTATGATCCACACATTTGATATTAGAGTTGATATTCTGAGTTACGTCACTTTTCACTGATGTACCTATTTGTACTTACATAAATTATCTTTTAACTGAACATTTCATCAGAGTTGCTAACTTTCGCGCAAAGAAAAAAAAACAAAATTAATAGTTAAGAGTAGTCAGTCAACATTGTAGAATACGGTGTATTATTAAAATAAATAGCAAAAAATACATTTAAACGGTATTGATGTGATAAGTGGCACAAGGCCGAGCATATTACTTCTGCATAAGTGCCTAATTTGGAAAGTAAAACGGGTTCCAGTCAAAAGGTCATTGTGTAATTAGGCTAAGCGAAACAATGGTAGACCATTATCTCAATACCCGCCCATAAGATGCCCTTAAGCTGTATACACAGAACACGTTTATTATAATATCGTATTTATATAACATATATGTCTATCGAAGCGTAGAAACTAATTTATGCAGAAATGACAGCGATACATTGTCGCATGGCGCAACTTACTATACAAGACTAGAATTTTAAATTTTATCGAAAAATTAATAAAACATGAAACGTATAAAGAACATTTGAATTTATTCTGTTTTTGAGGAAAGTCGGGTCAACTGGGGTTAAATGTTACCCAGAGCGTAAAGTGGCCACATGAACCAGTTAACTATTCTGCATTTCGGTTTAAATATGTTTTTTTACTGTCATATTTCAAAGCCCCTGGACTAGCACCCGAAGCGTAATACTGGGTATCTTGACTGCATTAGATATTGGCGTGCCAAAGCAGTGCCCTATGCACCGTTAGGTGGAAACAGGGGAATAATGATGAAGTTGATATAAATAAACTAATATAATGTTACATAAAAAAAATATTTTAGGAAAGCCCCTTTAAAAATAGAACTGAACACATATTAGATTGTATGCATTATATTTTTTTTTTACTCTTTGTGGATTTGAGTTTTTACAAGTTAGGGTGACGATATGAGCCCACTGCAGGAGTGGAATGCTGAATATTCTCTACCCCCTAGAGAGTGGTTGATTTGTGTTTTTTTTATTTGATTACAATTTGCTTCATAAATGACCACACTGATACATCAAATGACATCAAATACATACATCAAATGACGAAAAAAAAACTGATATGATTTGGTCAATTCAACCGCAGTAGTGTTCTGAACGAAAATCATCATACTATTTATTTTGATTAATGTTAGTAAATATTAGTATTTAACCACTTATCGACTTTTTATGTCTACCGGTTTCAAGACGTACGGAGGTGTTTCATATTAAAAAATAATATTTTCCCTTATAAATAATCGAAATCTTTTCAATACAGCCCACTTGTTTATTTAAAAATTAACCAATCGTGTAACGTTCTATCACTTAGCCCGTCTCCTTAGTAACTCCCCACCCCCAACATTCTGCAACATATAGCTTAATATTATTAACCTAATTTTAGTGCATGTTCGAACATGGGGGTGTTTGCATCTCCTTTAACTCTGCATGTAATTTATGTATTTTTCGTAAATACTATGTATACTACGTAGGGTAAAGGTGATAGTGTGTTTTAGAATTTTCATTTTGGTGTAGTGAGTATCCTGACGAAGAGATGAATACGTCTCGAAACCGGTAGACATGAAAAGACGGTAAGTGGTTAAATACTAGTATTTACTTCTATTAATAAAAATCATCATGTTTGATTTCACGTGCTCATATTTATTTGACGTTTAATTATTAGCGTGGCCAGATATGAAGCAAAGTGTAAACGCATGCAAAAAATAAAAATCCCTAAATTAATCACCCTTTAAAGGGTGGAGATGAGTCAGAATACCACCCCAGGGGTGATATTCCAAACGCCCTCGCGGTTGTAGAAAACACCTTTATCTCGCGTATTATGTGTGTAAGCATATAATATAATATGTAATGTAACACGTAATCATATAATAGAAATAGACTTTGGAAGGTACAGGATGGATGTAAATAATGTTGATGTGTTTTAAACTAATAAGAACATCTAGCAGCAGTTCACACGATCTGCATTTTTATTTAGTAAAATTTTACACAAAGGCTCTACTTTCCGAGATTTTTTAACAAGAAAAAAAGGCATTGGAGGATAAAGGGTGGATGTCAGATGTTAAATACTGAAAATGAAGCGATGATGTAATATTAATGAAAATCGATTTAGATTACAAAAAAAAAGTTTAGGACTTTTACATTAAGCAGGTTCTTTTATGTGTGTTAGAGTATTTGTATGTCCAAGATCCTTGAAAATGTTTCATTTTTATACCTTCCTTTTTTGACATTCGTCCTTCATATCCTGTACCCTTCATTTGAAAAAGGTGCGGAATAGACTACGCCCAAAATAAATGAATGCAGAATGGACTTCGTGTGAATGGACGGCCGTGATCTTGCGTTCGGAATGTTAGAGTTAGTAAACTTAGTTCTGCACACGACCGCTTCAGTCCGCCACAAGTCAACTCGGCCGCCACCCACGCCGAGAGGGCCATTTCCCGCCCAGAGCCGTGGAAATGCAGGCGGAAATGCTGCGCCGCATTCTACGCGGTGTCTTCACTTTGCCCACCGTTGGGGACTGGAGAGACGTCGCGCTGCTTGAACTGGCATTCCTAAACGCGTCGGTCAAGTTGACCGCCAGTTAAGTTAACTGGCGATTAATTCAAGCTAACTACAAACCGCTCGATTGCGCGGAAACGTAGGTATGAATGCATCTAGATACAATAGCATCAATATATAGGTATAAAGTAAGAATCGCGCACAGTGCATTCAAATCTTTAGTGGACTATGATTTTTATAATAAATTAAATATTTTGAATAATCCCACTTCACCTATTTATCTGAGAGAGCTCTTCCAACCACTATCACAGCATGGGCTATCACTTAGTTCTTGCAACGAGAGAACGCTTTCAATAACCATTCACTGCTCTATAATGTTTGCTTCCTCTTTCACGGTAGTGACTACTCGATTGTGGAATAATCTACCCACTAATGTCAATGACGCCCCTTCTTTATTAACATTTAAATAATGTTTATTGAGTTTTTCTACTGACATTTCTTGCTGGAACTGCATTTTAATAAGATTAATAAAAATACTTTATAGTTTTATTCCACTTTTATTTATAATTTTTTTATAAATTTTTTACCAGTGACCGGGTTTCGTCGTGACCGACATCGTCAGACTGATGATCGTGTGACGTTCAGTCTGACGATGTCGGTCACGACAAAACCCGGTCACTGGTAAAAAAAATATAAATAAAAGTGGAATAAAACTATAAAGGATTTTTATTATTATAATTTAAATCATGGTTAAAATGTCACCATCTCAATATTTGTACATTCACGGTCACTGGACCGCTGTGCACGTGCAAACCACGAGCCCACTGCGTGATATCGCATGATTAGCCTATTGGCATGAAAATACAATACGGTGAATCGATATTCATTGTTTTACAATTATTTACTTATTTAATGCCCGGCAAACGCAATAACCAGTACACCATGAGACCGACTAATCTCCAGTCGATTTCCTTTTGCAGGATTTTTACCTGAGAGTACTCGCTAAATTTAAATAACGATTTTAATAAATCATTAAAATTTATTTTATTAAGTTTTACTGTATTATTTGAATCGGGTTTTGGTCCCGTGTCTAGTGGTGTGGACTCACAGATCAGAGGTCCAAGGTTCGAACCCCCCTCTACCCCAACTAGATTTCCATTTTCTAATAGTGAGTTATTTACATCTCGTTGAAAATCGTCACCAAAATTAAAATATTCGCGTAAATTATAGGAACGCAAATATAAATTTAAAAAATATATATAATATATATACAGGGGCGTTTTTGTTAATATTTTTATAAAAATCATTAACTATGGAGTTTTATAAAAAATAACAAAAACATAAATATAATCAAATTTAAATAGGTACAAACGAATCTAATAAATGTCAATCCACTATAATTTCACAGTGCCGTTTAGATTAAGATAAAAAGTGTGCAATATGCTATTGTCCGTCGGATATCACGCAGCTGATTTGTTTATTAAGGTGATTCTAAACGTCAAAAATAAGTTATTTTTTGTTTTGTACATCATTTTGTGAGAATGGACTAAATTATATTATTATGGTATTTGTTACAATCAATATAGTGTAAAGTTTCCGCAAACCAAGTTTTGTAAAATTTCCATTGAAAATAAATGTAAAAATGCCATTTTTTAATTAAAAATTGTAAAAGCGCCATCTGTGAATAATTAGTTTCATATTTTCGTTTAGAATCACCTTTAAACAAATCTTGTAATAATGAACAGACTTGAGTTTTAGGTTCCGTCCAATCCATGGATGGACCGCGCATGCTGTAAACGCTACGCCCACGCAACATACCATAGTATAATGTGTAGGTATACATACAGTGCATAGATGCATTGCTCAGGAACTAGCCGCAGTAACCGGAGCGGGTGTGGTCGCAAGACAGAACTACATAAATAACTTACTATACTCCTGACCGTCGAAATCACTTACGTTATTTCGACACGGACACAGCAATATTAATTAAAAAAAAACACTTTACACAACTCACAACTTCCCCTGTTTGTTCTAACGCAAAATTAGGAAATCATACGATTTTGCCATTTTAAAACGAATGATTTTTTTAATCGTGGAATAAATAAAAAATTAAAAAACAAAAATTAGATTAAACCATATTTTTCAAATGTATTTCTGTAAGAAAATAAACTTAAAAGTTTTATGTAACTAAAATATAATTACTTTTAGACCGGCAGATTACGCCATTCCAAATTTAGACTAAACTTAGGTATCTGGGATCTCAATAAAGACTAAGTATTGAACTAAAATTTGTTGTAATAATTTGAACATAATAAATTAAACATGAAAGTGGTCGCGGTAAAATTTTACATTTTTGTTTTTAAAAAGAAATACAAGCATTTTAAATCACATACATTTTTGTTATTTCTACTTAAAATTATTCCTTCAGTAATACTTAAAAAAAAAAAATTATTGAAATACTTCAACAACAATATTTTGAGTTTGTCCAAATTTTTGTAGACAAGGACTGGATTCAACTCCCTGGGGAGCTGTTTATATTAACATATTACAACAAAGATGAAGAACATTTAAGAGAAGGTAATATAGAAGTCTAGGCATCTACAGGGCTTATGACCTGTCAATGGCTGGTTTAAGTGGCCACTTTGCACAATGTGTAACATTCACCATTCTGCCTATATTTGAACATCTATATTCCTTCATTTCTTTCATCTGTTGATGTTTGTGAAGTTAAAGAGCTGAAACCTTTATTTATGCGGGTGAGATTCATCTAATTGAATTATTTCACCTACATACTAGGCAACGCCTGAAAGTATTTTTTTTTTTTAAGAAATGGAGGAATATAGATGTTCAAATATAGGCAGAATGGTGAATGTTATACAGTGTGTAAAGTGGCCACTTTTAACCAGCCATTGACAGGTCATAAGCCCTGTAGATGCCTAGACTTCTATATTACCTTCTCTTAAATGTTCTTCATCTCTGTTGTAATATGTTGAAATACTTTAGTTGAAACCTTTTTTTATAGAATTGTTTTATTTTTTTTTAAATAGAAGGTAATTCTCGTTGTAATAATAAATTAAAAATAATATCTTATTGACTTTTTTATGACCGGATTAGGATGCAGGATTACTGAAAACGATTAGGGCTGGCCGCAGCCACTTTTATGTTTAATTTAATTTATTATCTTTAAATTATTACAACAAATTTTAGTTCAATACTTAGTCATTGTTGAGATCCCAGATACCTAAGTTTAGTCTAAATTTGAAATGGCATTATCTGCTGGTCGAAAAATAATTATATTTTTGTTACATAAAACTTTTAATAATATTTTATAATAAAATATCTTTAAAAATCATTGTTTTTATATAATTTATTTGTTTTTATTTTTTAAATATTACCTACGCGATTGAAAAAAACATTCGTTTTGAAACGACAAAATCTTTTGTTTTCTTCTAATTTTGCGTTCGTTTTACCAGACTACAGCCTTCGAGTTTTCGTTTAATTTTCACGCACTTTTATCGACAGCGTAGGTGTTGGTACATTTGCTTAGTACGCTTGAGGTTCTAGGTTCAATTACTGGTTCTACACAGTGATATTTTATTGTCAGTGTATTGGGACGGGCACCTGAAGATTGATTCTGAACATTATAACTATTTTGTTGCAAAAATAATGAAATAATAAGATACGCTCCAATAAGAGTACCAATGCGTGGCCTATAGACAGAGAAATTATGATGTTTTAAATGTATTTCGAATAAATTTATATGGAAACTTTTGGTCATACTGAAAATGTATTTATTTATTTTATTAGGTAAACAAACAGTATGTACACATATATTGCCAATTTCTTTGTATATTAGAGTAAGAAACTCATGCACACACCAAAAAAAAAAAATATTGTTAAGTTTATACTGTCTGCTGTTATTACTGTGATCGCTATTAAGAAGGAAATATTTTTTCAGATATGTATAAGTACATTGATAAAATTGCAATTTTACAGCGTATTTGAAAGGTTTGAATCTTATCCCTGCATCGAATATCTTAGAACAAAATGCGTAGCAATTTTGAGATATCTATATTTTCGAACAGAAAAAATATTTTACAAAACTGAAGGTAACTCTGGTAACTTCCCATTGAAATCGGGGCCCAGGGTCCGTATTACGATGGGAAGTTAACATTCATCTTCAATGTTATCTACAATGTAAAATTAAGTTGTCTGTTTGAAAAATAGAATACGTACACAAATCTATTTTATAAACATTTTCAATAACATATTACCGACGAAGACACTTTAAATTTTCGTGCAAATATACACATTTTCGTACATAAATATCGATTTTACTTTATACCGTCTCGATATGTACCGATGAAGATAGCGTTTGCAATCGCAGCCCAGGGCTCGTATTACTACGGTAAATAACCACTTGCCGACTTTTTATGCCTACCGGTTTCGAGACGTACCCGTCTCTTCGTCAGGACACTCACTACAAAAACATGCAAATACTAAAATACACTTTCACCTTGACCATCACCGTAGTATATATATAGTATTTACGAAAAAATACATAAATTACACGCGGATTTAAAGGGGTACAAATATCGCTGTGTCATAATATTCAATGGAGTGTTGGAGAATGGGTGTGGGGTTAGGAAGGAGAGGAGAGGGACCCCATTTGCATGTTGGTGTAGTGGATGTCCTGACAAAGAGACAGGTACGTCTCGAAACTGGTAGATATAAAAAATCGGTAAGTGGTTATATGCTTATATTTACTTACATTAGTGAAGATAACTTAGTTATCTTTCCGTAGTAATACGAACCCTGGGCCGTGATTGCAAACGCTATTTTCATCGATACATATTTACTTATTTATTATACGGCACAGGTGTCTTTTATAATACAAAATATAACAATATAATGAGTTAGAGATACAAAAACTAAAAAAAAATATTATTATAAAAAGAAAAATAAAACAAACAAGAAATATTTATATATATATGTATTATGTATGTATGTCAGCATACAAACGATATAAAAATATAAAATGAATTAACACCAGATCATTAGCATAGGTGACTTTTGTAAATAATTCGTTAATCGTTACTATAGAACACCATAAAATATTTATAAAGAGACGATTTGAATTCACAAAGACTCGAGTTTTCCTAGTCTGTGTATGCGCGGTATAGGTGAGTGACAAAGATAGTTGGTTTAAGAAAGGTGACAATAATAATATATACTATTTTGTCTTGTTCCACGTGTTGGTATGTTTATATTTAGACGGTATAAATTAAAATCGATATTTATGTGCGAAAATTTGTATATTTGTACAAAAACCGGTATACCTACATAAAAAGTTAGCAAGTGGTTGCATAGAAATATTTACTAACATTAGTTAAAATAATTGATCACAAAGTCAATACTTTAAACATTAATAAAAGTTATCTTCAATTATCTTTAAAATAAAATCGATTTTTCGTTCGAAAATGTTTTCATGATTTACTTATTCAAAACATGTTTGATTGCGTGTTACCGACAAAGATATTAAAAATTTTCATACAGATATTCACATTTTCGTTAATTTTTTTTTTTACTTTTTAGACGATTAAAGATAACTCTGTTACTTCCCGTTGTGATCGGAGCTCAGATACACTCAGTACGGAAACTTTCCATTCAAATTTGGAACAACATTATTTATTTATTTATACTTTTACATTGTTTGTATTCTTTTTTTATACATAATAATGGGTATCCCGTGCCGAGGGAAACATTTTACAAAATATGAAACATGCCTAAGATTAGCTATTTAACAAAGTTAACATAATAATAACAATAAAAAAAACGTAATTAATTCAATTAACCTAATTATAATTAACATAATAAACAATAAAAAACTAAAATAATCATAAAAAACATAACCAATTTATACAGACCAATAGAACAAATTTAATACACAGTGCACACATTTTACCAATTTGGCTTGATCCACTCAGCGATCCGTGCGCAACCCACCTCCACTATCCATTTCTTAATAGCAATTTTATATTGTGAGAACTTACTAATTGTCCTCATGGATAATGGAAGTAGATTGTACACTTTTATCGAGTAGTAGGTCAATCCTCTTTGACCGAAGTTTGTATTTATTTTTTTATTTTTTTGCAGCATTAGGGTGGAGTATCTAGTAACTCTTGTATTTGTAACGGAAGGTAGAGAATAATGCTTAAGCGCGTATAGTAACAAATTTTTACATAAAGTTGTTTTATAGATTCGACATTAAGATTTCCAAATATACTGCGGGAATTCAATAATCCCAGATTGTCACATTAAACTTGAATAGTTTTCACGCAACAATGGCGCGGAATAGCGCAAGTTCATAATCGCGTCCGCCCGTTTTATTTTACCTGCATATTTATTCATATTGACTGTACATTATAATACTCATGCGCCGGTATGATTATTGCTTGACGACGGCATTGACACGAATGCGATATCGGCGCGTAACAAGCGTGTCATCGCCGGAATTACCGCGCATGCGTGGACAGGTATTCGTAATAACGTTCGTAACCGACTTGTAGGTACGACATTTACATAGCCGCATAGTGAGAACGTAACATTCTCCTCTTCTAATTTGCATAAGAAAAGATCGTGTCGTATATCTCGGAACGGCAATAAAATAAACCAAAACAAATGAGAGAAGCATTTTCGAGAAGGGGATACAGAAGTCTAGGCATTTGCAAGACTTTTGACCTGTCATTGCCTGGTTATACTGGCCACTCTACACACCGTGTAACATCCGCAATTCATCAAATTTACCATCTGTTGTCTTTAGTAAACCGGAAAAAAACAAGTCCAATCTTTACTTGTAATTTATTACTATACGCACGTAATTTTAACATTATTCTCTACCTTCCGTTACAAATACAAGAGTTACTAGATATTCCACCCTGATGCTGCAAAAAAAATAAAAAAATAAATACAACCTTCGGTCAAAGAGGATTGGCCTACTACTCGGTTAAAGTGTAAAATCTACTTCCATTATCCATAAGAAAAAATATAGTAAGTTCTCACAATATAAAATTAAATGGATAGTGGAGGTGGGTTGCGCACGGATCGATGAGTGGATCAAGCCAAATCGGTAAAATGTGTGTACTATGTATTAAATTTGTTCTATTGGTCTGTATAAATCGGTTATGTTTTTTATGATTGTTTTAGTTTTTTATTGTTTATTATGTTAATGATAATTAGGTTAATTGGATTTATTACGTTTTTTTTATTGTTATTTTGATGTTAACTTTGTTAAATAGCTAATCCAAGGCATGTTTCACATTTTGTAAAATGTTTCCCTCGGCACGGGACACCAGTGAGGAAACATTATTCTGTATAAAAAAGAATACAAACAATGTAAAAGTATAAAAAAATAAATCCAGTTTACAAACAAGCTAATGAACTAACATTCCCCATTGCCGTCAGAATTGGGAAAATTAGATTAAGGGTAACTGACGAATTGACTACATACTGAGGTTGCTCTGACGGCGACAGGGGCATTGAAAACAGTAAATGTGAATTCTTAGAGAAAAGCGAATCCTTTATAAACAAAGTTTTTAAGTGTTTAAAAATCGGGTTGTAGTTCTGTGGCTAGTGTTGCGGACTCAAGTATCAGAGGCCCGAGGTTCGAACCCCCCCTCTATTCCAACTCGATTCCTGTTTTCTAATAGTGAGTTATTTACAACTCGTTGAAAATGGCTCCGAAATCTAAAAATTTGGATTAATCACAACAACGATTTATCGATCATCAAAGCTAAAAAAAAAGTGTTTTTGCAATGTGCGGATTTGAAAACAGACCTTAAGATCTTTAAAACTGATTCGGGTAAGTAGTGGGGCTTTTAATGTTGACTTTTGTAAGCTAAACGAGCTTAAACCTTATGAAAAGTTTGAAGATTATTTAGGAAGTATTCGGGTAAATAATAGAAACATACATTTTTTTTAAACAAATGGTTCACGACCATTGTTAAGTAAATAACAGCATTTATCGATATTATTTCTGTCCGATTACCTTTCGTTCCCATCCTTCCTTTGACCCATTTTTTTTCCTATTCCTTTCTCAAATATTTCCCAATAACAAAATTGAATGAAATTCGATTTTCATTTACAGTCCTACTTTTCGTTAACAACTATATTGATGAGATATATACATATATTTTTCAAGTATTTATTATTAATATGAAAATTGCAATCGAATTTACACTTAAAATCGTAGTACATAATTGATGTGCAATTATGACACAATTAAAAGTTACATTTTTTAAGTAGTAAAAGTGATGGTAATTATTTTTATTTATTTCACCCAAAAAAATTATCACCTAATTTGATTTAATTCATTCAAAACCAAAGCACTAAGGTGGTAACAAAAAAATTACAAGAACAAAAAAAAATTTGGTAAGAACCAGAAGATTTGCTGATAACGAAAATCACCTACAACACAATCACTGAACCACCGCAACAGCAGATTATCCCATTAAACTAAGAAAAAACAAATTCACCATATTTCAAGAATATATATTTTTTAAAAGATACACAGGGAAAAAGTCGACGTTAAATAATAATAATAATAATAATAATCAAAGTTTATTAACAAAAATAACAATAACTTTAACTACAACATAAACACTTAGGTAATAGATTTCTCTGGATCATGTCTAGTATGGCTAACTAGGTACAACCTGTTTTAAGGCAGACATTTTTATGCAAAAATAAACAATAACATTACTACCTACTTGATAATATACTAAACAGTCATACAATATGAATTTAATAGGAATTTATTTTTGGTAAATTTTCCGATTTTTTTCGACCTAAATCCAGTAACCAATTTTTTACAAATTTGTTAAATTGAATCCGAGTCATGGTTTTGCAATCTTTGGGTAGCATATTAAATATTTTGGGGCCCAGAAACCTGAAATTTCTTTGCCCGAATTCAGAGTTTGTGATAGACCCCATGACCCATCCTCTGGTTTGACTTCTGGTAGTGTGGGAGTGCTCCTTTTGGGATTTGATAGAATAATTTACTTGCACAAACATTATTATTCTAAAAATATATAATTGTCTTATATCTAAAATCTCGAATTCCTCAAATAACTTGACGCTGGGGTACCCGAAGGGGTTTTTAAAAATTATTTTAATAATGGATTTTTGAGCAGACTCGAGAGGTTTTAATATCGATTTATTAGTGCCTCCCTTTCTTATTATGCCATAAGTTATAATTGAATTACATAAAATAAAATATAGTAGCTTGATTTTAATTAGGGATAAGATATTACGTATTGACTTAAAGATATGGGAAAGTTTTCTAATTTTTTGTACAATATATTCGATGTGTTCTGTCCATTTAAAATTAATTAAAATTTTACATGAAAAAAGTAAAGAACGCTTTCCGTTTGTTCTTTTTTTAAATGTATTTATTTATTAAGACACTATTTATTTATTTATTTGTATATACGCCCAATGGGCATTTTTAAGGACATATTTATACATAGAAAATTATTAAAATGAAAGTAGAAAGACACAATGGTATATATTAGATTTGGTAAGAGTGGAAGCGGGAGAGAGGTGTTTTTTATTGAGTTTGATTCAGTGATCGTATGAAAGAAGACAACTTGATATCAAAGAAATCAAGACTGGTATATTTATTGGGAGACATAAGAGTTCTGGACATAGTGGAATGAAAACCGTGGAAAAATAGTGGAAAAAAAAGTTAGTTCTATGGTCATCGGTATGAAATAGTATGTTTTGTCTGTGGTTTCTAGTTAGAATATTTAATTTTATTATAAAGATATTTCAAAATACTTAGTGCTATAAGTGATGTCCCATTTCTGTTGCAATCAATTTCTTTTCATGTTCCCAACCATGTCATCAGAAGTCAAAATCTGCTATTTATTATTTTTTTTAAGAGCAACTTTTGTTTTTATGCCCCAATGTACAGAATTTGTAGATTAGTCAATTCGTCACACGACTTAGAATTCTTTGGGATAGATCTTCCGGCTTTTCATAGATCTCTACGCGGCTAAAACAATTTGGGGTGAAGTTGGATTGGCATGGTTTAGCTCGTTATTATTTCGTTTTTATGAATATATTGAATACCATTAATATTTTAAACGTTAACTTTGTGGTCAAACATTTTACTAAATGTTATTAAATATTTATATACAACCACTTACAGGTTTTAAGAGACGGGTACGTCTCGAAACCGGTAGACAAAGAAAAGTCGGTAAGTGGTTATATACAAATATTAAATAACATTTAGTATATTGAATACCATTATTGTATCGCCTTTGTTTGTCTTTGCTACATAGTTTTATAATATTGATGTTTTTTGTTGATATTTCTTGATAATAAAAAGTAAAACTAAACCTAGAAGCTTCATTGATAAGTTTATTTATAATTTTATCATAATCATTAACATAGTTTTATGTTCTTTTTGATCAGTTTCTTGTATTTATGTTTCTTAATGTAACTGTTGTAATTGGCTTAGGCCGTATATATAATAAAATTAAAATAAATAAATAAAATTATACGTACGAAAAAAAAAACTTCTACTAATACATAATATTATGTAGATTGATAGGTTTGTAGAAAATAACTGTACGCAACGAACTATGAAACTACTACTGCGCGACATTTTTTTTACGTACGTGTATGTATGAATGAATGTGTTGGTCGTTGGTAGTTGAATGTCCGTGTGTGGGTCACTTAAGGATCTCCTGGTCAGTGACCTCGTGTGCGTAATGCAGCGTATATTATTATGGTAGTTTACAGCGATACGCACCACACACACAAACTCAACGCGGAATACATTATGACGAAAACACACATCTATATAATATCCATATATGTATTGAGTGTTCCAAAAATATTTAATTTTAATAAGTCTTGGGAAACATGACTTGAGAATAATATTAACTTAGTATTTTTTTGTACTTATAAGAGCCAGTTGCATCAAAAGAGTTTATGTTATCAAGTCAGTTGAGTTTTATGAAAAGTAAGCTAAATCAATCTTTTTTGACGAAAACGTAACAATTGTTTATCTTTACCCTTTCGATACTATGAGGAAGGTCACTGCTACTGGAAATTAGATTTTTATATTACGTGCGGTAAAAATCAGAGCATTCAATTGTACGGCAAAGTTTCTTAAAAACGAATGAAAAGAATACCATGAGAAGGAACTGATAAAAGGGTACTCGCAGAGTTTTGCTTTTGACTTAATAACGCTCAGCCGAAATCAAGTGAGGGTATCACCAGAGCCAGCCCAGGGCACTGCAGATTGAACAAACACCTTGCTAGAATGAACAAACTTCTAGATGTAGGTTCTGCAGTGCAGATAAGGAAACACCCATACACATTCTATGTGAATGTGATGCTTTATATCATAAAAGGAGCCTCATTATCGGGGGACCGCTGGTTAAACCTGAGGATGTTAAAGAGCTCGTCCCCTATCTAATAGCCCGATACTTCACGGATCTGGGCTTGGAGGGGAAGATTTAGTCAAATGTAAACTCTCGCCTTCCACACAGTAGCCAGGCTCTTTACAGACCTGGGCTTGGAGGGCGAGAACTATTCACGGGGGCCCGTCACAATAGATCCTCACAGGTCGCAGTGGCGGCAGGACCTTGCATAGCACTGACCCCCACCACTAAGAATAAGAATAAGAATGGAAAAAAAATATAAATTAACTACTCTGAACGACGACGTCACTAGTTCATCTGAATCAATCAATGATAGAATGTTGTGATAGATTTCCGGTTTCCGGGAAAACAATTAGTTTGATACTATTAAGAAATATTCGTTGTTCGCTTTCTTTATTCCAAAGATTTTCTAAATCATGAAACTAATCATCAAAATGAAGACATAACCTAAAACACCCTATCTTAATTAGTCAATAATTGTATTTTGATACACAAACAATCGAGAATTCAAGAAATTTTATTAAAAAAACTGTTTTGTAATATTTTCTCAAAAAGAAAACTTTTTGAATTATGGTATTTTTTATTAATATTTGTTGATGGAATTTCATTGTAATTAGGTAATTATTACCGTATGTATTTGTAAAAGTTTACTGCTTCATCCTTGTGCTTTTATCCTCTAACGGAAATCTTGGTAAGAGGGTGAAATTGCCAATTTGTTTAATAAAAAGGTGTAAGTGTACCAAAAATTTTAATTTGTAATATTATCATATATGAACTTATATGAAAATATTATCATATATGAAGTTACTACATAATTAATACTCACACTATTGACTAGGTTGAGGTTGAAACACATTAAGGAATTGTTAATTTATGATCTTATGGAAACATAAAAAAAATACACGGAGGAATCTAAAACACAAAACAGATAGTTAAAAAGAGCTTAAAACAATACATGTTGAAAAGCCTTATTTTGTCCTTACTTAGTTTTTGTAGCATCCTGTGTACGTATATCACTGTGTATGGGTACTGCATTGATATGGGTATGGGTAACGCCCGGTACAGAAATATAACGGTTTATATTTATTTTTTTATTTAAAAAAACTGTCTCAAAGCTTTTAATTAAAGTCATTCCTTCATAAAGCTATATGTAATAGATTACATGACAAATTTAATCGAATATGGACTACCTCAGTTGAACAAAAAAAAATACAGAAAATATTATATACATCTATTTAATACCTATGAACAAACGAATCGTGCCATATTTTAACATTAAAAAACTTTTTTTTTCCTGTTGTTTAAAAGATTTATTCTATTTACATATACATATGTATGTTAAAAGAATTACTTTTTATTTTATACGTTTTGATTTTTATACGCACATATTGTTTTATAAATAAATTTAAATTTAATGAACCACATATTGCCAGTGTTGCTGTATGGAGTGAAGGTTTGGACCCAAGTCTCAACGATGAACAAAATTGAGCCAAAAATTTGGTTGCGTAGAAGAATGTTTCAAATCTCATGGACTAATAATGTCTCCAATTATAAACAAAGAGAGGGAGTTACTGACCACTGTCAAAAGAAGAAAAGCCTCATACTTTGGTCACATATTCCACAATGAGACCAATGCCCTACTCCAACATATTACGGAAGGAAAGAGTATTATTGCTCAGAAATCTTAGACAGCGGTTCTGTGTGCCGGATGCAGCAGCGCTGATAAGACTGGTCGAGGATCGTGATGCATTCAGAATATTGGTCACCAACCTCCGGAAGTAGCAGCAAAAGAAGAAGAAGAAGAAGAAATAGCAGATTAAATAAAAAACGCTTTCCAGAAAACATAAAATATTTCTTTAATTTCATATTTACAACACGCACCGCACCTATAGCTGTGGAATGGAAATAGTAATAATTTATTATTGATCAACAAAGGCGTTGAAATATAAATTTAGTTAATAAATAATTAATAAAAAATTCCCTAGGCCGTAAAAACCAAAACACGTCTACAAGCATAAGACACACTAATTTTTTGTTAATTTATAGCAATGAAATTAGAAAATATACATAAGTTTGGGTTTATTATTTAAATAAAACAGTTTTAATAAAACGTACGCGGACGCTTGTCGAAGGCGATCGAATAAGAACCTGTATTAATTTGTTTCGGGGTAAAATAAATTTAGTAAGGAACGATGAAAATCTACTTGTTCCAGTATAATCACGTAGAAAAATAATTGAGAGGAAGTTGTTAGTATGTTAATTAATGAAGATATTATGAACTTATTAGCTTCGAGTAAAATGTTTCGATAGCAACATGTATCTCCATTTACAGCCTTGATTTACCTAAATGGTAGACTGCTCTGACGAAGATCGCCGAGTGAGATTTTGAAAGGTTGGTGATTAGCGCTGACGATTATTTTTCGTGGCTTCTATAAAAAGTTAAACGATTGAAATAAAATAAGTAAATACCGTATAACTTTTTTTGTTTATTTATACACCTAATTTAAGAACAGTAAAAATTGTTAGCACTTCAACAAGCCAAAAAAACCGGTTATTACAGTTTGGTGAATTACAGAACAAAGGAAAAGTAACGTATTTTTATAATCTCGGGAATCAAACTTAGCCAAAAGCTCAAAAGGGTAGCAAAATATAAAATAATAACACAATAAAATTTACAAAAAAGAAAAAAATCCACGTCTTATTCTTATTCTTTGAAGTAGGAGTCATTGCTATATAAGCTCCTGACGTCACTGCGACCTGTGAAGATCTATTGTGACGGGACCTCATGAATTAGTTCTTGTCGTCTAAGCCCAGGTCTAAAGAGCTTGGATACTGTGTGGAGGGCGAGAGTTTTCATTTCGCTAAATCTCCCCCTCCAAGCTTCGATCCATGAAGTTTCGGGCTATTAGGTGGGGGGTGAGCTCTTTAACACCTTCAGGGTTAACTAGTGATCCCCCGAGGATGCCGCTTCTTTCATGATATAAGGCATCACATTCACATAGAACATGAATAGGTGTTTCCTCATTTGCACTGCAGAACCTACATCTAGAAGTTTCGGAAAGGTTCATTTTAGCAAGGTGTTTGTTCAATCTGCAGTCAATTTTACAGCAATTAAAATTATTATCATTTACATAAGAAATGTATTCGGTTTTTTTAATGTACGCAATATTTTGAGTTTGTCCAAATATTTGTAGACAAAAGACTGGATTTCACCCCCTAGGGAGTCATAAACATAAACAAATTACAACAGAGATGGAGAACATTTTAGAGAAGGGATTATGGAAGTCTAAGCATTTACAGGGCTTATGACCTGTCAGAATGACTTCTATATTCCTTTGTCTAAAATTTTCTCCATCCCTGTTGTAATTTCTTAAGATTAATTTTTATTTATTTAACTATTTGTACAAAATATTTATTGTACATTAGCGGGCATAATGCTAAATGGCAATTTCTTCCAACCAACTAATAAAATAAAAGTTTTATTTTTATAATTCAAGTTAAAAAACATATTTAATACAAAATAAAAAAGCTAAAGATATATAAAAATAGAAATAAATGTATTTCTGTAAAAATGATCTTAAAACAATACCATTACCCACTGGGGAAAAAGGAAAAAAGAGGAAACAGGAAAGGAGGAGAGATTACACGTGATTACAGATTTACTCATTTAAAACTGTATATACGAGTAATTGTATGCACATATTATACAGACTGTAGTATATTTATTTTTTTCTGTACCAGTATCATAAATTAATTAATGTCTTGAATATCTGCAACTACACGTTTTATTTTATATTCATCATATTATTTATGCTGAATTTAAAAAAAGAAAAAAAAAGAAATATTAGCGTTCTTATAACCCAAATATTTCAATTTTGCTGGCCATTTTCTACGAGTCGTAAATAACTCACTATTAGAAAATGGAAATCAAGTTGGGGTAGAGTGGGGTTCGAACCTCGGATCTCTGATCCGCGAGTCCGCAACACTAGCCACGGGACAACAACCTGATTCATTCATTCAATTAAAAAGCATTAACAATTTCCTAGTTATTAGACATAATTATTAAGCACGTGGTGTTTAGACGTTTTAGATTTCTTTCTTATTTTTCCCAAAATATATTTATAAATGTTATTAAATTTACATTACCAAAAATTTATTACGATCACGAAAATGAAAAATCATCATTGAGAATAATAAAGTGAACATCCTCTGTACTTACGTTTATATATATAGAGTAGACATTTAATAAAAACAAAGTAATGTCAATTCTTTCTAAAACATGTCAAAGGCATAATTTTATAAATTAAAAATAAATTAAATTATTATTCGGCCAAATCAAAAATTTTACGTGCTTATAGGTCAGTAACAAACAAAAAAGTTAATAAATTATCACGATCACACTTCCTATATATTATTTTATTTTTATGAGGATATCAACAGAAATACAACATGTAAAAAAATATAACAAATAAAATATACAGAGAATAAAACCAATAACAGATATCTACAGAAATACATACATTGAATACCCGTACAATACATGCTAGTGTGTTTGTGTGAGTGTAAGTGTGTGAGAGGGTGGGTGAGTGGGTGTTATAATGGAATGAGAGTGGACATGTGTGTAAATATCATTGCACAAGTGTCAAAAATATATAAAATATTAAGAATTAGAGATAAAATAATATTTTATTATAGAAACTAAGTATAAGATAAAAAAGTGTACAAAAGTGTATACAACAAGGACGCCTCAAATAATGTTCCTAGTAATTAAAAATGATAAACAGGTCACAGTATCGTGATACGACCTTAAAATGGAAATTCAGGAGCCGCCATTTTGAATTTTAAAAATAACACGGAACGAACTTTACTAATGGCGCGAAAACAATTTCAGAGTGAATTATGCTAATTTAATTAATAGGCCGGACAGAGTAAAATATTTTTACAAAATAAAAAAATGTATTGCTTTTTGTTTATTGTTTTAATGTAATTATATTATCTTCACTTCTACACCTTATTGTTCCGATGAGATATCGACATTTATTAACTACGAAGCCCTATCGACGATTCGAATTATGTAAGGCGCGCACACAAGAGCCGGCCGCACGAGACGCGGCGTCGCGTCGGCGTCGGACGCGGACGCCACACGTGACGTCAGAGTGCGTAAGCGACGCGAGTATTATGTATCCAGCGTGTATGTAAATATTATACAGAATGCTGAACTTGACCCCGGCGCGGGCACACGCGGCTATGGGAGAGGAATCCGACGCAGGGCGCGGCCGCGGTTAGCGGTTACCTCACAATTACTATTTATACGCGGATTATTTATGAACATACATTTAACATGTACCGTTAATCCTAATAGTTTACACATGTAAAGGTTACAGATGTTAATCGAAGTCTCAAACGAATCATACTACACTGTATCTATGTATCAATATGTTTATGCTAGAAAGCAAGCGACTGATTTAATAGTACACCCGTTTAGTTTTACGATGTCAGTAATTATGTATGTATTCGTATGTTCATTATTATATTTTTGTACCTTTTACATTATTTTTCTATAGCTTTTTTCTTTTCTTATTCTTTAAATTCAAATTTATCTTGTTTCTATTTACTTTATTTTTATAACTGTTTATAAGTATATGTATTTTTATTTTATTTGCAATTTCTAAGTGCCTAACAATTGTTAATTGCTTTTATTTTGATACCAATAGTGTACTTAATCGATATCTTACACTACTGTGGAAAAATTTTATTGACTGTTTTCACAATTTTCGTTCATGTGTATTCTAATTTTCTTTATACAATATATGTAAAAACTGATGTTTTTTTCCCAAATATAAAATAAATAAATAACTGAAATTCAAGAAAACGCTTGTGTATTTATTTTTCTTTTATTTATTAACGCCTAAAGATCCTTTACATATAAAGAGGTTATGAACAATTTATATATATATAAATACAATTTAAAATGAAAAAATAGTAATTTATAAATGCATTAATTTACCATCGTTACTAGAACAAGTGCCATTCAATTCTATGTTCTGTTGAAAATGGCCAGACCGCTTTTATACAAAATAAAACTGTTATTATCACCTTCTGAAAATAGTGTCGATAAAAAAAACGATATTTCTCAATTTGTAAAAAAACAACCACAGCACTAGATAAATCTAGCTGTACTTGAAAGTTTATTAAAACTGGTCGTATACATAATTAAATTCTTATTTGTAATATAAACAAACTAATGTATTCATTGTTTATCACTTGTCAAAGTCAAAAACATTCCAACTGTGGTGTCGATTTGATTATTCACTCGTTTCATAATGGTGCTATTCGGGAACAGAGAATTAATGTTCGAATTTAACTTAGATATATTAATATATCCGAAATAAAAATGATGCCTCATTGGCCTATTTAAGTTCTTATTTTCATGACAATCCAAGACCACATACCAGTCGTCACAACCTTTGAAGAGATTGTGAAAATTTGGTGGGTAGCTCTGCTTCATCCTCCATACAACCCTGACCTGGTGCCATCAGTTTTCTATCTGTTCGGGTCGCTAAAAGAAACTCATCGTTGGCTTCACTTTGACGATGAGGAGGCTGTGAATACGCCCGTACGTCAATGGTTTAAGAAGCAGGACCGTGCTTTTTACAGTGGAATACATGCCCTTGTTTAAATATGGACCAAAACTGTGAAAATGGACGGAGATTATTAAAATACACTGCAATCCAATGGCAAAGATTTTTTTTTGCACCACAAAAGGTCAAAAGGCCCAATTACATTGATGAATTACAACACAGAACACCAAGGCTTGAGAAAAATCACATTTAATGTCTGTATTCTTACCGGGAATCAAACCCGGAACCTTCCATGTATGAGTCAAGCGTCTTGACCACTACACCACGGAGGCCGCCTTCATTTGGTTCTGTTCAGAGGTAAACACGAAAGGATAGAGGTTGAATTATTTTTAATTTATTTTATGATTTATACACTATTTCATACCACGGGTTTTAAAATTCATATCTAGCAGTTTCAAGCAATGATGTTCTAAATTTAAGATTCAAATCAAATATGTTATTAAAATATTGCAAATGCATTGTGCAATGTGCATACTAGGGTACAAAATAAATTTATAATTAGCATTATTACGCAGAACCGTTATATAAAATTTAATTGAGGACCTTGAAAAGTTTTATATTCACAGTACAATTGTACTTTTTTAAAATACATAGAAGCGGTTGCATTTACATTGATTTTATCGCGGGAGTAAAATGTCAGTGATCTAGTCAGATAAAATCGTCAATGAGTTATTGCAATGATTAATAAGGCAGAGCAAATTAAAATATTGCATAATAATCTAGCTACCGGAAATAGTATTGCATATGCGTGTCATACTCAATCAATCCGCATTATAAATCGTAATTATTATTATGTAAACCTTGATTTTGTAAGGGATTTTAATTAATACGAGTTACAAGTGGATAAAAAAGACAGCAAATTAATACGTAAATTGAAATTATGAAGACGAAATTTCATAAGCTCTTTAAGCAATGTTTTTTAATATAATATTAGCACAGGCACACTATCAGTTATTACTAAATCTGAACTATATATTATGTTTTTTTTTTAAATTTGTATCTGTTACCAAGCCTGTACTGAAAAGGACAAATAACATTTGATTTCATTTACATAATATCAAGTTTATTTGTAGCTGCTCGTCAAACTATTATTGACAATTCAATTTCATAAATTAAAAAAAATACTTACTTGTTTATTTTTATTACCTTATACTTGTTTTTTATTTTTTACCATTATATCAAATTGCACTGTAGTATTGGCAAATACGCATTTCATAGATACATATTTTTATTTCTTATTTTTTCGTGATAATATATGCTGGCTTGTTTATTAATTTAACTTAAAAATGTCTTTCTTGCTTACCGTAACAATTTATTTATTGTTTGCCTTACAGAATTTATTTCATAAGCTTATATCTTTGCATTTTTTGTTTATATGCTTACTGTTTTTTCTTGCATACCTTTGTTATTATTGTTTTTTTTTTTACTTTGTAAAACTTTTTATCATATCCTTTCTAACTAATTTCACAATTTTTTTCTGTATATTCTGTTTATTATTTAGTATGTTAGCATGTAATTCATTTTTATTTTTTGTAAATGCCTTTTGGGCGTTAATGAACAAAATAAATAAATAAATAAAAAACCGTTTTCTTAACATTCAATTCGGTGAAATGTGTATAACTACTTATTTGCACAAAACCATCGAATTATGCAATTAAATCCGTGATTTTTCTCCGCCTCGTGGTCAAATGGTCCGCGGTTTGCCTACCATGCAAGAGGTCTCGAATTCGATTCCCGACATGGGTGACATGCTCATAGTAATAATTCTCTAGATAAGCCTTTAAGCTCTAATGCATAGAACAAAAACGGTCCAATTTGTTGGTTTGGTTTTAGTTCAACAACAAACGTGCAACGGACGGTTTCGATTTGCCCTTGAAATTTTCAACCCAAGTACTTACAGCATGTTGCTTTGCTGTTATCTGTAGCTAACTTCGTGGTCAATAATCATATAATGGTTTTCCTCCACATGGGCGACTCTATAAGGTTATTACTCTAAATTGAAGAAGACATCGATTTATTTTGATTTTTTAAAGCCTAATAATATAAATACAACGTGAACAAATCTCAAATATCTAGTAAAATATCTAAAGCACAACCTTTTTTTTTTTTTGCACCACAACAGGCCAGGAGGCCTAATTACAGTGGTGAATTACATCACAGAGCACCCAGGATTGAGAAAAATCACATTTTTAATTTTTGTGTTCTCACCGGGAATCGAACCTGGAACCTTCCGTGCGTGAGTCAAGCGTCTTGACCACTACACCCCAGAGGACTACTTGTAAAGATGATCAGGACATAGAGAGACAGAGAAGGGCCATCAATGTCAGGGCCTCTATGCTAGCGAGACGCTTCTTTCAATGCAGTAACGAAGTGAAGAAAATCATCTTTACTTCGTATTTGACGACCATGTAACAACTATACGCAAGCGGCATGGAATAAATTAAGAGTCACGTATAATAATTCATACATACAATTATTCGGATTGCCTAGGTACTGCAGTGCCTCTGAAATGTTTACAGCTGGACGAATAAACACCTTCGCTGCCCTACTTCGCCAAAGAGCCTGAAGCCTATGGGAACGCCTAAAAGCTCTAATAACGAAATTCTCCAAGCCACTGCAGGGTGGATCCATTCACCGTTGTTCGAGCGATGGCGCGATATGCTAAGACCACCATGAGTGCTGCAAATATATATATTTTTTAATGTTTATATTTATGTTTATTGTTATATTTAAGTTTATTGTTATATTTTTGTTTATATTTATGTTTATGGTTATATTTATAATTATGTTCATGTTTATATGGTAGAATTGGCTATGCACTATAAAGCCATTTTACTGGAATAAAACAAATATTTAAAAAAAACTGTGGGCACAAAAAAGGTCTAATCTTTTTTTTTCTCTGTTCGAATTGAATTGAAATTTTAAAATAAGAGTATGTTTTTCTTTATCAAGGAAGCGTTTGATCGTTATCGCAACCGTGTATAAGACAAACAGGAAAACTGTGGGACACGGAGGATCGTACAATAAAGTAGGTACAACAATGACATGTGAAGCTAGAGTTCAGAGTGTGAAATCTTTTGTCTCGAGGCCAGTGGCCTGTGAGTAGGGCCTGTAAAGAACGTTTTATATGCATAAGAAAATTAAACAACAAATTGGTCAGATTTTGACTGGAAAATATTGTATCGTGTAATACACATTTTTTCGCGTTTTTTATTTGAAATAGATTTAAAAAAAACGATTTCTTGTACTGACTAATTATTTTTAAGAAATGTTAGTACATTATTGAAGCGTAAGTGGTTAACACGTGCTTATCAATAGAACACGCCCATAATATATATTACCAAATGCTGGGCTTCATTTGAAGAATTTCCAAACCTTTTAAAAAACCAAATACATTAGAAACTTTATACAACACTTTTGTACGCAGTTATTTTAAGTTTGCATCCGATGTGTGAAGCCCACAATACATAACAAACATAGAAAGTATTGAAAATGTTCAACGAAAATTTTTTAAATACCTACATTATAAAAACACTAAAACGCTTAGTACTTACAGCCAATCTGCCAAACAAAATGGATTTTTTACCCCTGAAAATAGACGCACTGCATCTGAATTATGCTATTTACATAAATTATTAAATAATAAAGTAGACTCTTTTAACCTACTCTCCAAAATTAATCTCAAGGTCCCCCTCCGCGTGACAAGAAATAAGTATTTGTTCCATATGCCAGTCTGTAGCACTAACTATGCACTATTTTCTAATAGTAAGTTATATACAACTCGTTGAAAATGGCCCTCAATATTTAATATTTGGGTTAATCATAAGAACGCAAATAATTATTTAAAAAAAAAAATATATTAAAAAATAGCCATGTAAAAAGTAACATTTGTCAGATACCTAAAAAAAATACATTTTTTTATGCTTCTGCATGAATGCTACTAATAGATAAGTCATGCATTCAAATCATCATAACATGATTCTTATTAATCACGACTTGCCAATTTGTAGCATTGGTAGAGGAATATACAAATATGTGTTTTTAGCAGGTAACTCAAAAATGCTGTTTTTGAAGTTACCTTGTCGTAGTAATCCGGTAATCAGATGGCAGAAGGTAATTTTATTTATTTGTTTTTTGTTGTCAAGAGTTTTGATTAATATTTCAGTAAATACATTTAGAAAATAAAAAATAAAAACAGCATAATTTAAAATGGTAATTAATTATTGAAACAAAACACATATTTTTTTTGTTTATGGATTGTATGTTAAAATTGTAGTTTAAATTAGTTGTAAAATTGAGTCTTATTTCAGTTCTCCTGATCATTTAAAAAAAATTACAGATGGCCCCTTCTGACTAACGAATTATCTTACGAATATAAATGTATGTGCACATATTGCTAATAATTTTGTATATAGTCCCGACCTTACGAGGATTTATTTAGCAAGTCAGGACATGAAGTTAATAAGTGTGTCATGCGCGATCTTTATATATATGAATAAAAATTAAATGAAATAAATGTAAGAATTCTGTCAAATTTCTTATTCAGTTTTCTGATTCATACAAAACGGGCATAGTACCTAGGCGTGTAGAGCCGGCCGGTCACCTGTCAAGTTCAAGGCATGCGCAATGTAAGGAATTCGATAGCAATAAGAATGGCGATCATTCTTCTTGTGGGCGATTCGCGACGAAGGTCGTTTCAGTGCGTAACTGTACATTGGACGTACAAACGTGGATTAGTGATGCGCATAACGGGTCGATGAAATAAATCGAATAATTTAATCAAAACGGGTGCATTCCCGTGACAGTGTCGCGGGGTCCGGATCAGAAGTCCGAGGTTCGATCTACGCTTTAAAAATAGTTGACTAAGTATCGTAAAAAGTATTACTACGAATAACTTACATGACGCTATCTTGGTTAAATAATACCCGATGGACGCTTTAAAATAAATCATAGACGGTTTGATTCTCGCCAGTTACAAGAAAAAAATCAAGAAATATTTTATTCTCAATTGGTCTGGGTCTTGTAATGTATTTTTCATAATTTCCTTTCATAAGCTCTATAAATGCGTAGATTTCCATATTCTCAATTCATAACACATTATATTATTGTTTGCTAAAAAAATTCAACTAATAAATATTAGTACTCGTATATAACCACATAAGACTTTTTAATATACATGTTAAAAATTATTTCCGTTATTACTGTATGCCATATAGTGTACTGTCGTAATAGCGAAGGTGGCAATGTATTTAAGTACTCGTATAACCATGTAGATGTGAGAGTTCTGACGAAGAGACGGGTACTCGAAATCGGTAAACATTCAAATCTCGGTAAGTGGTTACATACTGATATTTACTAACCTTAGTATAAAATAATTATTATTACAATTCACCAATACCTAGACTACACCGGCTAGGTAACGAGTATGGTGAAGTTGATATATTTCGTCTGTCTTTATTAAAATATAGGTTAAGTATTCAAAAGGTTATAAATTAATTTGTATAAAATTTCTTAATATTGTTCTTTATTTACTTTTTTTTTCTCGTGTATCTCTATAATAATGTATAAACTTATGTGTATGTCTATGTATGTGCATGTATGTGTATGTATGTATATGCATGTGTATGTATGTGTGTATGCGTGTGTGTATGTTTTCAAATGTAAATTTATTAAATATTTTTCTTTGTACCCATATACCTATGTTGGTACATTTCCTTATTTTTACTTATTATTGTATCTTTTAGTTTTTCTTATGTTATCTTTAATTTTAACTAAATTTACATACTTATGTTTCACTGCTGCACTTGAATGTGATTTCTAATATATTTAAAAGCCCGTAGGGCGTGTAAATTTAAAAAAATAAATAAGTAAATACCTAATTGTTTTGTTTCAGGAAATACTAATGTGGATTGCCTATTAAAAAAAAATAAAACCTATTATGATATAAATATTAGATTATGAATATTTTAGCAAATAAGGAAAGGAAAATAAAATACCAGTAAAACCGCAAGGATGACGCGATTCGCAGAAATATTTCTGCTAAGAATGTGGTTTTGAAACAATGCCTTTATTTTTGGAATAGCGCCCAATTATTTGCGATTTTCGTGACGACAATAAAATATGAAATCCGCATATTTTGAATGCCGTCAGCTTCCAACCAAAGCAACGAACTTAAAATTTCTCTTATAAAAAGATGCATAAATGTACAACTTAGGCAGACAGAATCGTAATAATCAAAATAAATTTTTAAAAGAAATATTATATTCTGAAAGATATTGCTTTTGGCAATAAACCCGCTACAACAAAAAAGTACAATGCGTATTAAACCGGGCGTGAATAAATTAAAATTTAGCTAAATTATCCTCTAAATTAAACTCTACTCGTCTGGGTCTTAATATTGAAACCAAAAAGACTCTTTATAATAATGGACAGAGGATCAAAGAAGTTGACAGCTTTAAATACTTGGGAGTTCACATAACTGAGGATGGAAACTTGCACAAAGAGCTCGCAACCCACCTAGGAATTGCTGAAGTGACTTTTGACGTGATGCGTGTTGTCTGGAACTCTAGTCTACACTCGGTCAAAACGAAATGCCAATTATTCACCTCTTGTATTATGCCAGTACTCCTATATGGGTGCGAATCTCGAAACCTGACCAAAGCTTAGAACATCAAACTTCTATGTTTTGAGAGTAAGTGCTTGAGGAGAATATAAGTTATACGGTGGTTCAATTTTATAACGAACATTGAAGTCCGAGAACGGAAGCAGCAGCCTCCTATAACGAGCGCCTGGCTTGGTCATGTGCTGCGCATGCCTCAAATTACCTCTTCTTTAAACCGGCGGGCTCACGCCGTCCGTCCTGAAAGGCCGTCGAAGACGATCTTTCGACTTTATTCGGTGGAGTTAAAGGGCGCTGGATTGACGTGGGAGAAGGCGAGAGTGGTGGCTGGCAATAGGGTCTCTTGGAGGCAACCGTTGATGTCCACATGCTCCACTTAGGAGCGGATGTGGAAAAGAAGAAGAGAAGAAGAGAAAAAGAGAAGAAGAGAAGAGGAAATTATCCATAAAATTAAATACAGATTGCATAGCAGAATCAACGTGTTTTAACACAGACGTTTTCAAATGTATGTTATTCAAATCTAGCATGCTAATCCCTTCATAATATTATTCAAATCTAGAATGCTAAACGAACATTAAATAATATATTATTTTTAGTACAAGATTTTTGCTCTCTGCTTCCGATTTGTCAAAATATAAGATAAGGTGTTTAAGATTTTATTTTTCCTGTAAACAATATTATGGCGTTAGTGAATAGTAAATATAATTTAAATGTAGATATAATAAGTATACAGACAAATAAGAATATGAAAGGACGTTATGTGGTTATTTACTAACAATTTTTGAAATGTTTCATCAGTAAATATTTTTATGTAGTAATTTTAATGACATAAATAGAATTTTCAGGAAAAGTGTATTATCTATTTCCTGCCTAGCGGGAAGAGGAAATACTGACATTTTATTAATCCATTGATAGGCGTACAAAATAGAACATTTTCCCGCCAGCCATTATTGGGTAATCGCTGCCTAATTTTGCCGGTGTTATTGGTGCATGTTCAAAATGAAAAATAGTTTTGACGGGGTGACGTCATAGAGTACCTAAGGTTTTTCACAGAACAGTCGCTCGAGTAGAAATCCTGTTTGGGGAAAAAGGTGAAAAATCGGATTGTCATCGCACGAAATGTGTTGACAGCGCCGCCATTGCAAATCTATCAATTGTGTGTTATTTTTAATTCTATGCAACGAAATATATATTTCAGTCAATAGACATCGCAATACGAAGCTAAAAAAATTGACGTGCGTCGGGCAGGGTAAAATGCGTTTATCAAATAATCTAAAATGGTAGAAAAATACCTTTGTTGCCCTTTGTTATATTATGCGTTTGCACAATAATTGTGAAATTGCATTGGATATTGACGGACTAAAAATATAAAAAAGACGATTAGGTTGTTTCTTGCTAAAACGTTTCTTAAAATAATTAAACAAGTAGGAACTTAAGGATAATATTTTTAAAATCTAAATTTGCTAAGGCAAAATATTTGTGGTTAAGATTTAGTTTTGTGTTAAAAGACTTGAAAAAGAGATGAGAATCCATAGGTAACACAAAAGGGGTGTTTTTGGATTTGAAAAAGGCTAAACGAAAATTCATCATCAGCGTTTCTTTATTCGATGAATAGTGCATAGAGCACTTAATTAGTAATGCAGTTTATCTTAAGGGGTTTCATTATTAATTTAAGTATTATTATAATATATGCTTTAAATACTGAGAGCCTTTAGGCTAAGGAAAAAAATCTTGATAAAACAAGACCCATAAAAATGATACTTAGAAATATAAAAAAATGCTCACAAATTAATGAACGCTTTCTACCGTAAAAAAATTACAGAAAAAACACCGAGCGATTGAACGTTTCGCTATCAAAGGACAGAACCAGAAACGAAATAAATCATTTTAGGAGATTAAGAACCCAACTGGAAGAAATGAAGATTAAAGGAGAAATGGGCAAAATAATTCAATTTAAAAACAGTTCATAAACATTGTCAGGCTAAGCGAATAAAAAAACTGAGTTTTTAGTTTATATATATATGCAATATTTTTATTTTTAATATCTATTTTCTTTAATTTGAAGATATAATAAATAAAATAATTAGTTTGAGACCCCTGAAACATTATATTATATTATATATATATATACAAGCAGTCATACTTGCTACCTAAATAGGTTTATGTTCATTCAGTTGTACATAGGAAGTGGGTACTACTGACTTTGCAACAATAACCGATGAACCAGGTATTGGTCAATTCATTATTATTTTTGCTGAATATTTGTGTCTAATAATGTGTGCCTATGTAAGATTTACAAATCTAAAATGCATATTTTTTTTATTACTTTTCTTCTATATTTTACTGTTTTACTATAAATCTTTTATTCTTTTTATAAACTGTACATTACTTTTATTGAGCTTAACCATAACCCTAAACTTTGTTTTCTTTCAATTATATTTACCTCTAATTTTGTACAAATTGGCTACGGCCGTTAGTTATAATAATAAATATATAAATTATACAGCACAAATGAAATAAAAAAAACTGTCATTAAGATACAATATTACTAATCGAAATTTCTATCAGGACAAAAAAACAGACGTTTTTGTTTTAAATTCTACTCAAATTCCGGATGTTTTTCGTCCTCACAAACCTACATAAATCTCCCATACTGGTGAGTAATATTGGAGTGGGAGTAATCAGTGTTAGTAATTTAATTTACATATTTCAACGGACAAACGGTTTTTCTGAATTAAGTGTGTACTGTACAAATAATAGAATTTCCTATGCATTTGTTGTATTGTTATGTCCCAAAATTTAACGAACAATTTGCCCCGGAAATGTGTCAATTTCCTATGGTAATTTCACTTTCTTTTCCACGAACCGACAATTCCACATTCCGAATGCACCAGGCTAGAAACTAAAATCCAAGATGGCTACCCTCCCGCCAATATTTCAGATAGGCCCTCCCACTCGCTCTCGCACGCTTCAACGCGGGAAAGAACGGGACGCAGTTCGGAATGTGTTCGAAAATATCGATTGAAATAGGAATAAACAATGGAAATAGTTTTCATATTTTTAAACCAATTCAAAATAGAGAAAGTCATAATATTGGCGACAGAACATCACTAGGAAATAATCGATTTTTTAAAAAAAGTCATAAATGAGTTTGTTTCAATTTTTAATTTACGATTAAAATTTAATTACCAAACTTTCTTAGAATCATACGGATTGTATTATACAAAACAGCATTTTTCAATAAGGGATCAAATTATCAACCACAAAATTGAATGATATGTTTTTTTTATTTTTTAGAATAAAGAAAATATTTGCGTTCTTATGATGACCCAGATATGAAATTTTTTAGGCCATTTTCAACCAGTTGTAAATAACCCACTATTACTAAATGGGAATCAAGTTGGGGTAGAGTGGGGTTCAAACCACGGATCTCTGATCCGTAAGTAAGATTCATGCTCTTCATTCATAATTCGTTTAATCATTAAATCAAATGCAATTTTCCACTCTCACTTTCCTTCAATCATCCTTTCCACTCCTTATCAATTTCCTTCTTTTCCTTTCCACTATCTCCTTGTTTTGTCCATATTTATCTTATTTTAATATATAGTATATTTATTATTTATATAGTTTAAACTTCAAGCCGTCGTCGCTTTATTACAGTAGTATTTAGTGAATACATATAATTGGATGGCAGGCCCTACTATGTATACATTTTATATATTTTTTTTAAAAAAAAATATTCATTTAACCTGTACATCTGTTTGTATTCGAAATAAATAAAATAAAATAAAAATAAAAATAAAAGTAAGTCCGTAACCTAGCCACGGGACCATGACCCGTTTTAGTAATTTCTTTAATTTTTGTTGGTTGGAGTATTGATCCCTTACCAGAAAATGTTATTTTGAACTAAACATGACTAATCATAGAAAATTGTAAAAAACAATAAATGAATTGTACAATAATTATGAATCTAGTTATAAGATTTTACGAATATTACTAAAAAAGTTAAAAAAGTAAATGTGAATTTTATCCGGTAACCATTGAGATATTATATTTATAAGATAACACTCTATAAACCTCTGAGCTAAAAAAGTCGTCCCCAAAGGAAAGGGAATGACCTGCGGAGGCAGAAAGTGTCGTCACGTCATATCACGTTAATTTTAGCAAGCAAAACACGAACTACAGTAAAAAGCACGGACTTTTTACATCGGTCTACTGTAAGTTCGATTCAGTATGTCGCTCCCTTCTGCATATGCGTCACCTTTGTTAGTCGTTTTAGTTTTACTATACCCCCGAATAACTGAGCAGGGCAGAGACGAAAGATAACATACGAATTGGTAACATATTAATAAAAAGTTTTTTGAGATTAAAATAGCTATTTTAAATGAGTATTGATTACGATAAGAACATAACTTGCCGGTGAAAGGTTATACCATCGGTTTTCCAGATCGATTTTGTGCAGTATCTTAGCGTTCATATAAGCATTTTAGTAACTGCGAGCAGAAAAAAAGTTCAAAAGTAGCTAGGGACTGCTCGCAATAGACTAAAGTCCGTTCCATTAAACATTTGCAAACTGGCCGCAGGTTGAGGGACCAAATTTGGAACGGGCATGCTTACTCTATATGCCTCAATGCCAGTAGCAGATCATTAATTTTGGACCGAAAAATAATATGACCATCAACACACTTCTCGCAGTTGATCGTATTTCATATTCGTGCGTGAGGGTTTCGTAAGAATTTATGCTTATGTTGTCGTGGAAATAAATGGTTCTGACACAGTACGAGTACACCTGTCTAATCACCAGAAGTACATAATATGATAAAATAATACGACACAATATAGGTAGCATATTTTATTTGTATTGTAAAAAATATTGACGTCGCATGCATTCATGTCTTAGGTTTACGAACAAAAACATTCGTGACTCATTTTTCGCAGCTAAAGATTTACAAGAAAAATGAGTGTGCTTGGAATTTATAGCGGTTACTGTCCTTAGCTATATCCTTCTGAGTCCTGACTCATGTGCTGTGTACACAAATGACAATATAAAAACACATAATTTGAAGGAGTTTCTCTTTACTGAATTAATACGTATCGAAATCGATGATATGTGACTAACCTTTTTTTGAAAATTACTCAATACAACATATTAACAGCTAAATTAAAAACAATCAACATATCTGCATATAATTGTACATGGGACACTATATTGGAATACCAATCGCAGCTTATCTTAATTTATTTTTTCTATATTAAATTTTTGTTAAAGAAAAAATAATACGTATTATTATTATTATTATTATTCGTTTAAGGCAGGCAGCCTTTGCTGATGCGCTTATATCTCGTGTACTGCTTTTTGTCTGCGTTCTTCTTGCTTAAAAAAAGCTTCCAAGCGGTTTTTGAACTGGTTGATTGAAATGGAATGGTCGGTTGAAGTGGAATGGGAATTTTTAAAAATCTTTTTTATTTACGCTTTCTTATTATTTACGCATATACTTATTTCAAATTTCAGGGCATTTTTAACTCGTTTTGAATAACTGTGCTAGAAACTGTGATTAAAGTTGTAGAAGAGCAGAGTTCGAACCTCAGACCTTTAATTCGCGTAGAAATAACTACCACAGGACCACAATCCGAATTCTAACTATAGACAAGACTCCGCTTTAGAAGCAAGTCCAGGAACTATACAATATTTTAGTGTTTAACCACCTTTTTAAATTAGATTACATTAAATTGAATTGAATTGAATTTATTCATTTTTTTTTTTTTTTTAAGTTTTATTCATTTTAACACATAAGTAACATACATAATTGTATTTTTGTTCCCGCAAAGCCGAAGCTTGTCTGCGGGTTACATTACATTTAAAAAAAAATAATTTATAAGTAAGTACATAGTTTAATAATAATTAAAGAATAAAATATATTTATACACTTAAGTTTCACTTGCTGTTTAATAATTTTTTGACTATTTTTTTAAATGAAATTAGGTTTTTTTCTTCACGATTTTCAGCTGGTATTAAATTGTACAGTTTTGGTACTACACTACCCATTGCTCTGTCACCATAGTAGTTTTTCTGTCGTGGTACCATCAGCTGCTGTGCCGATACTTGTCGGGTCATGATCTGGTGGTTTTCATGTCAACACGGGCGTATTTTTAGCTTCCACATTGGGGGGTGTTCTAGAGAAATATATAATGGCTCGAAGGGGTGTGGTATTTTAGCTTAGCTTTGTTATTTAAATATCTCATATTTTTAAGGTAAAGGGCAAAAATTCAAAGAAGGTATCTATGGGTTATGAAAACAATCATTATCATCATCATGTCTCTTTCCGCACCAAGTGGTGCATAGGACGCTGCATTGGTAAACCAAATATAACGTATTTCGATCACCTGATAATCCTGAATAAAAAAATCAAGTGGAAATAAGTTCTCCTCGTTGTAAAGCGGGTGGCGTTCGTGTACCATTCTTGAGGTCCAGGCTTTAAAATTCATTATAATATATCTTGTAACTAATGTTAGTAAATATTAGTATCTAAACACTTAGCCACATTTTTAGTCTACTGGTTTCGAGACGTATCTGTCTCTTCGACAGGACATTCACTACGCCAACATGCAAATACTAAAATAAACCTCCACTATCACCATTATCGTTGTATAAAAATAGTATTTCAAAAATATGTAAATCACGTGCAGATGTATAGAGATGCGAACACCACCATGTCTAAACATGCACTAAGCTTAATAAAAAAATATTTAATCTTATATTGAAGAATTGGTAGGGAGTTGAGAGGGAGGGGGGTAGAGGTGGGGTTACCCGATTGGTAAATTTTTAACTAAAAAAGAGGGCTGTACTGGAAACTTATTTGAATCTTTACTAAGGGCATATATTTTTAAAGGCTTTTTTGAAAAATTTCCATATTATTTAATTTCAGTCAACGAAGGTGAAGGTGGAGGTGTATTTTAGTATTTGCATGTTGGCGTAGTGATTATCCTGACGAAGAGACGGGTACGTCTCGAAACCGGTAGACTAAAAAAGTCGGTAAGTGGTAATACAAATATTTACTAACATAAGTGAAAATGTTTGACCACAAAGTTAATGTTTTAAACATAAATAATATTACATATCTTGTAAATTACTTTTCGATGAGGTGGGTGTTTGAGCCCCCTAAACCCCCCCTTAATTACGTGGTTGCATGTCAATCATGTCAGGAGTCGAGCCTGAAACTAATCACTAGACCGGGAGACGGACTATTAAAAAAAAACATTTTTTGTTAGTTAAAACTTACACGTGGTTTGAACTAACCTCAAAATTACAAATGAGATAAACCATGAATTATTTCCAAAGAATATAATATGCGAGCCAACACGTGATTTTTACATCAATTCATTGCAATTTATGTTGAGTTAGTAGGAGTATGCAGACTTTTGTGTGAGGTAGATGCTCCGTGAAGTGAGAATATTTAATTTTGTTTTTCCCAGACAGCCTACGCAGACTCTGTCACCAGTTATCAATTCGCGAAGTATCTACGAGTATAGACAATCTATTATCTATACAGAAAACGCGTTCCAAATAAGAAGTCAAAACAAAAGCAATGCAAACAGCATAAGATATTAGCAAATAAAACTCGAGTGCACCGTGTATAGGCGGTTGTAATTTTTTGTTCTAAGTGTGTCGAGTGGAGACCGTTAGAAATTCCTCGTCTCGCTTCCTAACACAATGGCCGGTGGACAATGAGAATCGCGTCGTCTATTTTCCGCAAAGATGTCTATGGCCAGACCGATTGAAATCGCCGCTGACCGAAAAGTTGCATATTCACACGATCATATGAAATCGGGCCAATGAGTCTGTCACCGCGACTTTAGACTAATTCCATATTTGCAGCATCTTTATTAGTGAAAGAACTCGTAGAAATCTGAAAGTAAGCGCTTTTTGGAACACTCTTATTCCATTGAACCAATCATTGCAGATTTCTACTGAAAAGAACAGTGCCGGATGTTTCTATTCCGATGAATGGGCCAATGGGCCAATGGCAGCTCCCGTGGTGTAATGCGCGCAAAGACTATGACGCTAGCTTCAAGCGCGGAGGTCTCGAGTTCGGTTTCCGGTGAAATCACAATAATGTGGTTTTTCTTAGGTCTGGGTATTCCATTATGTCATTATTTATTTAAACTTAAAAATAAAAAATACATGCACTTTGGTGGAGAGTTAGCAACAACTAAAAGCAATATTTTCCAGCCAACCTAAAACAGACCAATTGGTCGAAATTTGTACTTATTTAAAAAAAATATAAACATGCAGTAACAAATTACAACAGGGATGGTGGAAAATACTTTAAAGAAGGAAATATGGAAGTATAAGCATTTACAGGGCTTACGACTTGTCATTGGCTGGTTTAAGTGGCCACTTTACACACTGTGTAACATTAACCATTTGGCCTATGTTTGAACATCCATTTTTTTAAAAAAAATAGAATAAAAATAAATATTTGCGTTCTTATAATTTACCGAAATATTTATTTTTTTAGGGCCATTTTCAACGAGTTGTAAATAACTCACTATTAGAAAATGGAAATAAAGTTGGAGTAGAGTGGGATTCGAACCACAGACCATTGGTTCGTGAGTCCAAAACACTAGCCACAGGACCACAACCCGATTTTAAATATACCATATTTCTTCAATTCCTCCATTTATTGATTTAAGTGAAAGAGCTGAAACCTTTATTGTTGTGAGGAGATTCATCTGACTGAATTATTTCACATACTAGGCAACGCCTGAAAACAATTTTCCGATTTCGAGTTTCAGCTCTTTAACTTCACTAATTCTAGATTTTTTTACAGTATTTTTTTCATTGTCAGTTAAAAATAAAGCTTTATTTGTAAGACTTCAAAATTATCGGCATTGTTGCAAACATGGCAACCTCTACTTGAGTATTGCAAAATTGGTAATGTATAAAATTAAATTTATTATTTCACTTCTGTTTCTTGACATAATCATGCTTTTATCATCACTGCTTACATATAAAATATTTACTGATTATAATATAAGTTTAAGAAAAAAATTAAGTTAAGTATTGTATCAGTTTTTTGCGATTTGCTCAAAATAAAGAAATGTGGATTTTGCCGGGTTTTCAAGTAGTACCCTCGAATATCGATTGTACTTTAAAACGTCTCGATATGTATCAATAAAGAGCGATATAGACAGACAAAAGACAAAATTTAGTTTCCGTTTTTTAATAGGTGAGCATAGCTTTTATTGGAAACTTTTAACTATAGTTGATGTTAATTCAGTAATATTAATGTATTCGAAGGATTATGCATTGCAGTTATATAAATACACTGTTCCACAATCGATGCATCATTGATAAAAAACATCACCCATAAACTATTCAATCCTATGCGTCTATTTGTTGTTTCAAAACAGACAAAAGTATTATGCAATTTTATAAAATCATCTAAACTTGAATATCACTGCACTTGAAGGATGCTGTGCCTATTATATACATAAATGCCACTAGTTCAACGTCTATTTCGATATATAACGATATTCTCGAAGTTTTGTTAAAATTCGCTAGGTACACTTCTGTACCATTACTGTGATCGCTTCAACTCTCGCTGGCCTACAGCAATACGTGGTTGCATGACTGTAATGCCATAGATGAATAAATCTCATTACTGGATTAGATGACCCTACTCCGTCAATCATTATGTTATGGGTATTTTAGCAAACAATTCAGTTATGGAAGTTAAGATGAATTATAAATGCTCGAATTCCCAGTCGCTAGCGCAGATTGAATAGATATTCAGAGCAGACAGAATGTATTACTTTGTCTTCTAACGCGAGAAAATGTTCATCTAGTGATGGGAGTAATGGGTAATAATAATGAGTTTTTTTTTTTCCAAAATATTACTTGAACATTTTTTCTCTTTTTTTATTAGTGGGGAAAGCAAGGGTACATATTGAACGATGCACTAAAATCACCCTTTTCAGTGTTGGCCGCAGGAGAACAAGGATGAAAGTAAGCTGAATGCTGTCGAAATGTAATCGCTCGGGCGAATGTGTGGTAAAACAAAATATGATAGGTGCAAAAATATCGAGGTTCATGCCTTATCTTGCAAGTATCGTCAACAAAAAGATGTTAGGATTCGTTCTGCGTACTGCCAGGGTTTTCGAAAATACCCGTGTACTAGGAAGTCTTTGCAACTCCTTGGTGCGAAGTAGACTCGAGAGTGGCTCGATGATATGGGAGCCTCATGAACTGAAATACTCTCTTATAATAGAGAAAATTCAAAAGAAATTTCTGAGATATCTCTACATGAGAGAGTGCGGGTATTATCCTTGGCTCAACCCGACCGAGTTTCTCCAGGGTATGCTTGACTACAACAAATTAGAGACTAGAAGGAATGTGTATTTGACTCAACATTTTTATCGATTGTTGCGCGGTATGATCGATAATATTGAGATTATGATGAGCATTGGTTTGTATGTTCCTGATAATTACCTAAGACAGCGTAAGCATTGATTGTTTCATATTCCGATATACGGGACTAACCTGCCAATGGTTATGCATGTTGAAAACCCTACCGCTATGCTGACAACATCGCTCTAGATCTATTTCTATCTATATCTCTATCTAGATCTATTTCATGTATCCGAAGGGGTTTTCCGAAACACGATTCTCCTACTATTTTGAAAAGAGTCACTTTATGTATTTTTTTATTTTTAAAATATGTACAGCTTGAATTTCGGTTTGTAATATATATGTCAAAATAATTTAATTGAATTGAAAAACCAATATTAAGAAAGAGGTGCTGCGTTTGTTCACACATGTACAGCGAATGGATACCAAAGGAACAACAAAAAAGATTTTCGGTGCGAATGTTGATGGGCGGAGGAAGAACGAAAAAAACATGGAATGACTAAATACTTGAAGATGGGCGTGACAAAAGTCGGAATATTCGACGAGATTGCATGAAAAAATGGATAAACGTAAAGGAAAGGAAAGGCCTGTATGCAAGGGTGGCGTTCTAATCTCTCTGTCTACCCCTACGCAGGAACGGCGTGATGATTTTTTTTGTAGTTATTTATGTGCTTGTATACTGCGCATATAAACATATTTCATGACCCTTTTACAACGTTTGCAAATTATATCATAGGAAGAAATTAAAAATTAACAATCTTATATAAGTATCTACATACATGCGCGCAACTTTTTTGTACAAGAAATATTTTTTAAAAAAACACAAACACAAAAATGTCAAACGTAATTGAAGACCCCGTTCTTAAAACATCAGATGTCCAAAATCAAATTATTAGATTTTATTTTTCTCTGTCAGTGTCTTTGAGTCCATACAATCTTTCTTTCAAAATATTTTTAAAAAAATCTTAGGTATCTCAAATTCACTGTTAAAAATACGGTATTTTTGTGAAAACAGCAATTGTCCGCAACAACCATTTATTTAAAAACAGCGATTATTGTCCACATTAATTTGTTAGAATGAACAGAATACACCGTCAACAGTTATTTGAGGTAAACTTAAAAAACTACAACAAAAACGGAAAATTAGTTATTGATGCCAAAATAAACTATATATAAAAACCCACCTACTTAAAAAATAGCGTTATTCAAAACCGTCTCTAAATCTTGCAAAAAAAAATTCAATAATACTAATTGAAACCGCAATCTTAGCATTCTCCATTGAGCTGGTGAAGCAGAATTAGAAATCTCAAAATTCTTTTTCCAAAGTTTTTCGCAAATATCTCAGTAACTCCTTAAATGGAGATTTCTAAGTTTGCTTTCAATACATTCATATATAATGATTATGATAAAATTATAAATAAAGTTATTGATGAAACTTCTTGGTTTAGTTTAACTTTTTTATTATTTTGACCAACGAGCGCTTTCGCCTAAGTAGGCATCTTCAAGACTTGTGGTGGTGGTTTATCACAATCATTAACTTTGGAGTTTTATCAAGAAATATCAACAAAAAACATCAACCCTCATATGTGTTTTTGTTGACAAATCTATAAATGGTGAGTTCACTACTATACAAGTTTAAAAATACCGCAATTTTCATTCTAATTTCTTCATAGTTTACACAAAAAAAACAGAATGTCTAAATATTGTCTAAAAACAGTAAATTTCACACTGACATTTTATTTAATATTTAAATATACATGCAGTATTTAGAAAAATATCAAGTTCTATATTTATTTATTTATTCAACTTTTTGTACATAATATTATTTGTACATTGGCGGGCGTATTGCCAAATGGCAATTTCTTCCAACCAACCAATAAAATAAAAGTTTTATTTTTATAATTCAAGTTACAGAACATATTAAATAGAAAAAAAAGATTAAAAAGCTAGATATATAAAAATAATAATAAACGTAAAAAATTGCCTTAAATCAAAGCTATTACTCAATGGGAAAAAGGAAAAAAGAGGAAAGGGAAAGGAGGAGAGATTAAGGAAAAGAAAGGAGATGTTTTTTCAGACGTGATTTAAACAGAGATAATGTAGTAACATCTTTGATCGTGGATGGGAGATGATTCCACAGTCGAGCCGCATGGACACTATATGAGTTAGAGAAGAAAGAGGAATTGTGGATGGGTATTAAGAGAGTGCCTTGAGAATTAGAACGAAAAGGTAAACCATGAACTGATAAGCGTTCAAATTTTTCACGCAGGTATATAGGAGCGTTAGGACTATGAAGTACATTGAACAGAAGTGAAAGGGAGTGATAGTCTCTCCGCTTTCTAATTTTGAGCCATTTCAGTTGCCTACGATAATCAGAAATGTGGTCATATTTCCTAAGACCAAAAATGTACCTTATACGGTGCAATATAAGTAAATCTATGATTTCAATTCATTAAAATATATAAAAAGCATAATAAAACCGTGGTATTCTGTTTAAAAACTCTCGGGAAAAAAATTGGTTCGTGACATTTGAAGTTTTCGAAACAAGGTCTTCTATTCTATGTAATTTTACATGAACATTTGCAAATTATATGTTTTTTGTTGAATAACCTTATAAAATCAAATAAGGAAACATAAAAATGTGAAAACGAGGAAAAATTAGTTGATCAGAATACTTTAAAACCGCTTAAAATCCGTTTCGATTATTTATATTTTCAAAATCGGTTATGCGCATCGCTAATGCCGTTCTTTTGCACAGAAAGTCATCTCATGACTCTGCACTCGAGACATTGCGCAACTGAATCTCGTCAAAGAAATGGTGAATAGTAGTCATTATTCCGGCGAGTAAGTAGGCCACACCGAACTAGGTTGAGAGAAGAACGAATAGATGCTGGTAACCGGTGACTGGTGATTGGCTCTACACTTTTCTTCCGAAGTTCCATCCAACGCACATAATTGGCTATAGAAAACGAGCGTGAAAGAAGATTGCGTCAACACACGACATTAATAAATAACATTAGGCGATAATACGGCTGACTTTAAAAAAGGATATTTGCAAAGCCTAAGATAGAAAAATCTCGGGTTGTGAAACAAACGAGAACACGCGGAATTATGGATATGTGAGAACGAATACAAAAGCGTTAATTTTACGGACAGTTTAATCGGATAAGCGCAAATATTGTTATCTTACTTTCATATTAGTAATCTTTTTGGGAAAATTCACCGTTACGAACAATTACAATATTGTGAGTTTGTCCAAATTTATATAAAAGACTAGATTTCATGACATTTGAGCCCCCTACATTCGTTTATATGGCTGCTCTCAGGTAAGAATCCTGAACAAGGAAGTGGAGATAAATCCGTCTCAGTAGTTGCCGTGACATGTAACACATGATCGATATATGCTACGTTTAGTATACCAATGCAGTGCCCTATGCACCATCGGGTGCAGGCAGGAATCGAATTCAGTCAGATAAATCCCACCCGCATCAATAACGATTTCAGCTCTTTAAATTCACGAAAATCGATGGACAAAAAGATTGAATACAAACATGGGCAGAATAGTGAATGTGACATGGTATGTAAAGTGGCCACACCACAGCCAACAAGTCATATGCCCTGTAAATGCCTAGAGTTGCATCTCTGTTGTACAATGTGCCTAGGCAGTGACAAGACTTAATGCGCAATAGTAAAAGTTACACGGTGTACAAAGATGAGTTGAAGCAGCCGGGTTGTGGTTTCGTAGCTAGAGTCGCGGATTCCGTATTAGGAGGTCCGAGGTTCGAATACCACTCTGCCACAAGTTGTTTCCCATAAAAAACGCGGTTTTTTACGTCTAAAAGAAAATTATTCTAAAATTGAAATATTTGATTACCTACCTAAATCGCTGTAAAAATGTAGAAATTTCGTTTGTTTTTTTAATGGCAGGTCATAAACCTAATAAATGTTTAGATTATTGCCTTTTCCATCGCTGCTGCAATTAATCAAGAAATGTTTAATTCCGAATAATTTTTGTGTGGAAGATGCAAAATGATGGCGTAATCTTCGGATATTTGGCTTCGGGCAGGTTATACAAGTTTTGGTGTGGATAACATTCCTTCCATCGGCTAATGGAACACGGTACAGTCGTGATACAGTACGACGTGAGGGGGTATGTGTACGAGAATCAGGCATTGGAAATATTTTATACCGGTACACGCCCCAAACTCGGGGCACCTACTTTTCATAATTCATACCATTAACTGTTATGACCGAAAGAAGTGAATCAGAAAACTAAACATGTTTTTATTAATGCTGTAACTTGAAAAACGGGAGTCACATTAAACGAAATGCTCAGGAAACAAGATTTCGTGATTGCGTGATTTCAGAAACATCATAAATTTTGAACCAAATAGATTAATTTCAATCGATAAAGAACTTTCAATGTAAAATAATGATTTTTTTGATAATAATAATAAACATGTTGAAATATGTAGTTTATCTGGGACTACTGATGTTTTTTGCATTAAAATAAAGTGTATTTTTATTTCAACTAAAAAAAGCATATATATGACGAAAGTACAAAACAAAAATAGCTTACTGCGATAATTTTTGCATTTTCAATCTAGCCGGACTGAAGGGGGGATTCGAATCCCCCATAGGCCGATTTTAATTCGATAACTCAAGTAGTATTAAAGCTGTTTTCCGTATATTTTTTGTAATCGTGAAATTAATAGAAATAAGAATTTTCCTGTTTTTGGTTTTAAATTTTGAAATAGTTTTTTTTATTTGTTTTTATACTTAAACAAAAGAGATGTAAATAATACAAGGGTCAATTTCACTTTATGTTCGTAAGCATCCGGCAAACTAACAAAAATTAATAAAATACACAAATGAGTAAAATATGTGTACGCGAAAACATGAATAAATTATTGCTCGGTCATAAACACTTCCAACGTTTTATTCTCCTGACGCCATACACAAGTAGGCGCAGGGGTCGTTTGTTTCCCCGTTCGGATCATGTGTAATTTTTGGATGCTTTGTGTATGCACCATTAGGTGCGGAAAGGGAAAAATGATGATGATGATATCGGGAATTAAACCTCAGACCCCTGAGACCCCTAACCAGTAGACCAATGGGCGGACTAAATAAAATAAATTTAATAATTAAATATCGTCGGTGGGAATTTATAATTGTCTAACGGACAACTTGTAAATTATTAGAAGGGCAAAGAAAGCTGAAAATAAATTAGGATTTTTAAACTATAAGTTTATGTATTTGAACAAACAAAATTGGCGTTCATTTAACAATAACAAAAATATGCCTACTTACACATTTTACAAATTACACTTTGTTTCTATCAGAATTTCGAATATCCGTTGAATCTGTTTACAAATTTGATCAGCTTTAGCAGCAGATTTCCGTTCCATATGATGCCGGTATTAGACTCATGATACTAGCTATGAACAACGAATACAACGTTACAACTCACGAATGGATCCGTTGCTGTATGAATCCGCAATTAAAACATGTGAATTGACGTGAATGTATGGATTCATAACAAAATCGTGCGATTTTTTGTAGTAACCCTTAACCGGAGAAACTGCACTACAATTTACAAACATAATATGTAAATATATTTCGTCCGTTGGGCCAGTGAACCTCCGCGTAACGAGATTGCCATGTGCGGTGAAGTAACGGATGTTCCAATGTTATTAAAAAGAAGAAAGTTCATAATGCAGAGAGACTTCTTCGTTCATAAATTAACGAAGTTATTGCTTGACTGACGGATCACACCTCTAGAAGTCAGTGGCGAATGGTGATTTTATTTACAGGTAAGCTATAAAAAAATATCATATATTTGTACCTACAAAGGAGGAACATAATAAAATGTAAGTAATATTTACTAAAAATTGATATTTTTCTGTGGTTTTGTGTGATACAACAACTTTCATCCATGAAATCAACTCAAACGATGTAACTTCGTGATATATTAAATATATATATTATCCATTACTTTAATATTTAATTCATTAAAAAAAAAAAAAAAAACCACTGAATTATGTCGATATTAGGTATTCAATTGAAATGTCAACTGACCGCATTGTTCTAGTAATTAATAGTGCTAAAAGCAGCCGCGTGGAGCGCTTTATGTCCTGCAAAATGACGCATGAAAGTAATTATGGTCTTATGTCAAATGTACTATCTCAAAGAAAAATAGTCCTTAAGAAACAATGTTCGAAATACTGTTTTCCAAATCAAGGATCTTCAAATAATTTGTGTAATCTGCAAGTTTATTCTAGGAGAAAATACCTGCACTGGGGTTAATACATTCAAAATATAGTATACTTATTTGTATGAAAAAATAAGCTGGAATAATCGGCTAGTTTCTTGGCTCACCGCAGACGCTGGGCGCGCTTTATTATTTTTTATATTAGGATAAAAATACAAATGGTGGAAGTGATACAAAATAAATGTTAATTATTTATTTGGTTTTATGTAAATAAAACATTATTATGGTTATTCAAATATAATGGTAAGCTGTGCATAATCGCTTCTATACACGGTTCGCCCCTGCTAGAAGTACACTGTGGTACGTCTATATCGACTATTTGCAGTAGAACAAAAATTAACTTTATGCTCGTAACTTAATGTAGGTATGTCGACATTATAATGCCTAGTATTTTAGTGGTATTTTCTCATTTGTCTCTTTAAATATGAGAAGAGAACACTGCAGCAAAAAAAATATTGCAGTTTCTTCTTGATATTTTACTCAAATGACTTTCAAAAATACTGAAGTTTGTGGCTAAACTCGCTCAAAGCACGTTGAGATACGCAAGTATTCTCCTAATATAAAAAAATGTGGTTATATGGCATTCATAACTCAAAACAGTATACCAGTGGCGAGCGGTGAGTTTTTAGATTAATAAGTTGCAAAATTCAGATAAGATGTCCATAGTGGTAGTATGGCACAACCTGAAGAATATCTATTTTTTATTTGATAAATAATCCGCAAAAATGTGGCTAATATTATTTATTTTACAATAAATTCGCTTTCAAACCACCGAACATAGTATTTATTTTTCTAATCTAACTTCATTGTTAAGACATACTATATTCGATATCTCTTTCTCACATATAACCGATGCGTATAATGCTACCTCATTTGCACGGTCGTAAGTTAAACAGTTTTTTTTAAAAGAATAATAGCCCTTTTGAAGAATTGTTGAAATACTAAATTACATTAAGGAAAACTGCAAGATTTAAAAGTAATCGTAAGAGTATTATTTTAACATCAATCTAAAATTTGGGGTTTAAAGACGTAATAAAATTAATATTTTATCTTTAGCCGCACATTGCTCGTGATATCCAGTAGTAATAATTTCGGCCAATAGAAGCGCACTGGCTTGCTGTATGAAATGAAGTTTTAAACTAAATACGAAGTAAATTTACTAAAGAAAGAAATGCAAACTATGGACTGTGACGTGACAAAAACATTACTTTCGATGTCAAAAAGATAAGATACGGTAGGCTGCAAACAGCCGCTTATTAGGACGGTTCGCCCCAGCAGTATACTTCTGGAGGTGCGAGATAATAAAAACCAACATATTCATAATGTCCATGCGTGATAAATCTCCGAAAAAAACATTAAGCTCGTTTTTACGATTATCTTATTTTCTTGTTAAAATAAAAAATAAGAATCATTTTATAACAAAATGATATTTTTATTACTGAAAAATTATAAACTTTGAAATTTATTTTAATCAAACTCAAAATTCTTAGAAAAAACATTGAATTTTCATATATATGTAAATTAAGAAGTAAGTGGGTACCATAGAAGTAATAATCAAAATGGGTGGACATTGTATTTAGTATTTACGACTCAAGCTAGATAAACACGCTTACTTCGTTGTTAAATTAGGTTAATATTACAATATAACTTTTTCTAATAATTGATATATATATTATGATAAAATAAGACTTTCCAAAGATAATTTTAATAGTAATGACTTTGTTGTGACTACTTGTCAGTAGGACAGTTCAATAATCCTTGACATGTTACACTGTATGAAATAATAGTAATTAAATTACACGTACATATTATTACGTGACTACATATTATATACCAGTACTCTATGAACCTGTTTATATTTTGAGTCAGTTTATAGTCCCGTGAAAAACGTACTTAAAAACAGGAGTAATTAAAATTAAAATTAAAAACTTCGTTTTTAACCACTTACTATTTATTTAATTTCGGACCGGTTCAGAGCTTCACGTGCTTCTTTTCAGATGTACATATAATTTTATTTAGATAAATAAATAAATCCTAGTTTATAATATTAACAGTGCATTAAGTCTAATGGAGGTAATAAATCAAGCCTTTATGGCGAGAAGTATTTTGTGTTTGTGAAGATATGAAGTGAAGGGTGAAGGGGTTAAATTCGAACCGAAACCGGTCGTTTATAAATAAATAATAAGTCGTTAAGAAAAGGGTTTTTATTTTTACTATATTATAAAGAAAAGTCGAAAAGTCAATATTTTTTTACGATTCAATTATTACTTTCAATTTTGCAAAATTTGATCGAGATACGTTGCAATTGGTGTACTAATGCAGTGTCTTATGCACCATTAGGTGTGGAAAGGAAATCATAAGATAAGAAATATCCACCAATTAATGAATAAAAATGAGTATTGTATGATATAGTAGGTATCCTTACCTTTTTTTTATAGTTCTAAATACAATTTTGCCATTAATTTGTCTATAGTATTAAATAATGTATTCATATGGCTTTAAGACAATTTCTTCCTACCTGCCCAGACCGTTTGCTAAAATTAAAAGTACTATATATGGACATATTATAGGTATTAATACAGAATCTTATAATTTTATACGAAATTTGAAATAATAATAAACTTAAAATCAAAACCATGCTATGAAGAGGAGGGGGGTGGGAAGGAAAGAAGAAAGAGAAAAGAAAAAACTGAAGTATTTTGATAGTGACAATTCAAGTGTATAGGTTACATAAAACCCAACCCTTTTCCGAAAATCAAACAGTTAGCAGCTAAAAGTTATTTAGTAATAGTATATTCATATGCTCATATTTTATATGAGTAACATACAAATATGTGCTTATCGTATTTTTGAAAATGCTTAAAATACAAAAATCATTTTTGCAATGTTGTGAGAAATTAAGAGCGATGAAATTATTCAATAATTAGCGACTCAATCACAATGGTCGCACTTGCCGGTTATTACAGACGCGATAAAATTTTCTAATGTAAAAGTGTTCAGGACTTTTAATCGACGCGATAAACATCTGTGATTGAGCACCAGATCGTTAATAGTCAGTTGTTGACAAAGTATTGACAGCGTGTTGCCGGTTGCCAGCCAGGCACGAAAAACATGCTGAAGTCAGATTTATTGACTTGGAAATGTACAGTGTAAATATGTAGTGGAAGCGAATTGTAATGAAACATCATACATACATAGAAATCAGTATCTGTCGTGTGCATAGATAATGGCCGCAAGTCGGACTACGCTGCGTAAAATATTATTATTTCCAGTTCATGTTAATAGCGGATAAAGAAAAAAATCAAAAGATACCCGTGAGAATTGAAAATATACGGATTTTAAAATATAATAAAATGCAGAACCCACATCAATACAGGTTTCAGCTATTTGAGTTCACAAAATTTAACAGGTTTAGCCTTTTTTTATCAATTATCCAAGAAACCAATACAGTTATACAAAATTGAACAATAGATACAATATAAAAACCAACAACAATACTAATAACGCCTTTCACATTGGATCAACAATATAAAATACGAAATATATAGTTCACCAGGGGGTGGTATTCTGAACGCTTTCGCGAGCGTAAAGAACCGTTTTATGGCGCATATTTACGTACTAAAAACGCGCTTAAATGTGTTCTACGCCCGCGAAAACGTTAAGAACACCAGCCCAGGAGTTAAAGAAAATGGGATGGGAAATCGGGGAAAGAAGAGAAAATGAAATAATACAGAATAGATACATCAATATAAATTATTGATGAAAGAGTAAGATAACTAATAATTTTAAAAAATGCCCGTGTAACGTCTCTATTGCAATTTTCACAAATTAAAAAAAAACAACTAAAAGAATTGAAGAAATATGGATGTTCAAACAAAGGCTGAATAGTGTTAAGTGGCCACTAACACCAGCCGGACAGGTTGAGGCCCCGTGGCTAGTGACGAGGGTTCTGGCTCAGAAAGTCCAAGGCTCGAACCCCGCTTTATCACAACTGTTTTCCCATTTTCTAACACATCAATTTACGACTAATAAAAATGGTCCTAATTTCATAATCATCATTCCATGTCCGCTCCTTAGTTGGAGCATATGGTGTCCACGAAGATCCTCCAGACATCTCTGTCGGCTGTCAGCTCCTGCGCATCCTCCCAAGTCAGGTTCGCGTTCCGCAGTTCTGCCATGAACTGCCGACAAACAGTCAGCGGTGGACGTCGAGAAACGGATGCCTTGTAAAACAAGCTAGTAAAGATCTCAGGGTCGCGATTATAAACGCTATTTTTATCGGTAAATATCGAGACGGTTTGGTAAAGTGAAATAGATATTTCTGTGGCTTGGGTCTAAAAGGGCTATTTCCAATGGCTATCTAACAGATTTATTTACGAAAATGTGTTTATTTCAAGTATTTTCGTCCGTTACCTCTAATTGAACATGTTTAGAAAATTGTACACGTATTATATTTTTCATGCGGAAAACTTGATTTCACTTTGTGGATAAAATTTAATATAAATGTTAACTTATCATTGTAATACGGGTCATATGGTCATCCGAAGAAGTTCTTCGACAGCAACATTATTTCAAGTCTGAAAAGTAGAGGAAGACTCCCCACACGATGGTCAGATGACATAATACTAATACAAATCTATGTAATGACTCCCTTAAAATGCTTGGTTTTGTTCTTAGAAATGCCAAGATCTTTTCTAACACTCAGATTATGAGGACATTGTATAATTCCTGGGTAAGAAGTCGTTTGGAGTTTAGTTCCATTATTTGGTCGCCACATAAGGCTCGATAATCTTTAATGGTGGAGAGAGTGCAGAAAAAAATTCTGCGCTATCTGTACCTAAAAGAGTGTGGATATTATCCTTTGCTCTTCCCTACCGACTTTTTACTGGGGGTGCTAGGCTATCAGTCATTATGGAGATGGAGGGACATTCATTTGGGTGTTCACTTTTTCCAGGTGATCGGTGGTCGCATACATAACTTAGAAATTCTGATGGATGTAGGTCTGTTCGTACAAATCTTCGACAAAGACAGCATCGATTGTTTTACCTACCATGATGCAGAACCAACCTGCCAATGGTTATGCCGGTTGGCAGAGCAATCTTGCTACTTAATCGCATCGCCTCGGATGTCAACATATTTCACGACAGTGGGCCTTCCCTTAGGAAAGCACTTTCTAACTTTTAATTTGTCTTTTTACATTTTGTTATATTATTTTAATAACATAACTATCTACTGTAATTTGTGATCTATTGTTGTATTTAGAATGAATTGGGCCTTTCTTCTGTAATGTTCTAAATATCTGAATAAATAAATGAAATACAGTCAGACGATTCATTTTTAAAATGATAATACATAAGATTACTTAGTTTATCTGCTATATTTCTGAATGTCATATACGTATCTGTCACGAACACAAATGTCGCAGAAAGAATTGCATTGCATAATAGTCAACTCATTCATGACTGCGATGGTGGATGTATTATTGTCTCGTACGTTTGTATGTGTGTAGTGCATAATGACGTCTACCATCATTACTTATGCATCAACTGCATTGTTCTTTTGCAGACATTTTTAAACAGATCTTACCAAAGATGGCGGAGCGGCAGACATCTTACTGTCAGGAAAAATGGTGCAGATTGGGATAATAATTTACTATATAAATTTAGCATGGCGTGGTTCTTCAATAAAGGCCTGCAATTTATAATCATACTATCCGGAGTTGTGTTCAACTATTATTATTATTATTATTATGGATAACGTATATAGCGCGATTTTCGTAATATAATACCTCAAGGGCGCTTTACAAAGCGATTATATAAAGATATATTTTTAATTTAAACTTTTTTAAGTTAAGAAAAACAATGTACTTTGTCACCACATGCTAAGGATTTATTCAAATAATTTAAAGAACAAGTGGGTTTTAAGTTTCTTCCGAAACATCACTTTACTCTCTCAGTTTCGGACCTCTGATAGGAGAGCATTCCATACCGTAGGGCCTGCGACCGCAAATGCGCGTTCGCCGAATTTAGTTCGCTGTTTTCGTAGAGGTATAATAACTTTTCCTTTCGACGTAGATGAAGCTGATCTAAGCGTAAGACGTCTGTCAGCTAGTTCTTCTGGAATGCAGAGTTCCCTTAGATATTCTGGAGCAGAGTTGTGCAGTGACTTAAACATAAGCCAACAGAGTTTGTATTCCACCATCTGTGGAAAACGTAACCAGTGTAATTTCCGAAGTAGTGGAGTGATACGACTGAACTTAGAGATCCCAAAAATAAGTCTCGCTGTGGCATTCAATACAGACTGTAGGCGAGTCATTTTATTCATTGGTAGACCTGCGTAGATACCATTACAATAATCGACTCTAGACACTACAAACGCATTTATTAATTGACGGGCGGCATCAACTGGTAAATTTTTGCGTATGCGTTTAATCTGTTTCAGCTGGTAAAAGCATGAACTCATCGTTCTACTAATTTGAGCGTCAAGATAAATGTCAGAATGAAGGAAGACTCCCAGTAGTTAAACGGTGGGTAAAGCGGTACTCCTTACATCGGGTAGTGCCGTATCCTGAATCAAATTTTGTCGTCTGGCTGAAGCCATCCATAGTTGTTCCGTTTTAGATGGGATAAGTGTTAGTCTATTTTCAGCCACCCAGTTTCCTATTTTCTCAATGCACCCATTAATGAAATTAACAACACATTTCTCTCACTCTTCGTTATATGTAAAATCATTTGGATAAACATTCCCAAGTAAGTTTCTTAACATAACAAATAACAAAGGTTTTAAGACGTTAAATTGGAACTTTATATCAAACCAAGAACCCTTGAGCAATGGTTCGACATTATTAAGGTATAATACTCTCTAATAGCAAGAGTATTTGCCTCTTAAACATAGTTTGTCTAATGTGAAAGATGTCGATCTCCAAAGTGATAATGTTCAGCTGTTTGACTGCTCTTCCAATCGGCATGACCAGAGGCAGGTTGGTTCTGGAAACCGGGAGGTAAAACAGCCTGTGCTGACGCTGTCGGAGATAGCCATCAGGATAGATATGGGTCGCATAACATGATCATTATCATCACACAGCCATTTCTGTTCACTGCTGAACATAAGCCTCCCCCATACGTCTCTACCTTACGCTTTCTGTGTCCAATCACCAGCAATAGAGAATTATCACATACGAATACCGCTGAAAAATTTTAATTTAGAAATCAATATTTCATAGAACTGATCATGGAGATATACAAAAATGATCGAGATGGACTGTAGTTATGCACTATTGTAATATTACTATGTATGCACTATTAGGTGGTATAGGGAAATTATGACAATTTTTTTATTTTTTTATTTTTTTATTATTATATTGAAAACATATTATACATAATTATATACAATATTCCCAAGGAGTTTTTTAAAAAAAAAAAACTCATTTAGGGACATACAGATAATAATTTTTTTAGAGACGTTTTTAAATTTTAAACTATAATATTATTTACAAAAGCAGAAAAATTAAAATTATGATACACTACAAATTAAAAAGGGTATGAAAAATACTTGAAAATAACAAAATAAACAGAATACTAGGCATGGAAATAAATTCAAAATAATGTTTACATTATGCAATCTGGGAAAGAAAATTGAAAAAGTTTAAAATAAATAAATAAAATAAATAAATAAATACATACTGAACTAGTACAAAATAAAATCATTTTTTTTAATTAACAAAATATGCGCACACCCAATACAGGTTAATTTTTTTTTGATCAAAAACGTATTGAAATTATGTATACAAGCCAAAAAAAGTATATAAAAAGAAAAAAACAAAAATAACATTTAAATAGTATTAAAAATTACATATACAAGCAAAAACGGTAAAATATTAAAAGGTATATGTTCAAGATGCGCATTCTCTATAAACTAACATTATTTATTCAAAGTACTTCTGGAAAAAATAATTCTTCAATTCGCACGTCCTGTTTCTATATTTTGAAATAGGTACTTTAAATGATTTGTATTTTAGTAAATGATTGAGTTTAGATCGTTATGTTGTCGGGTTTCTTTCAGATTAGCATCGTTCATAAAAATATGATCTGATTAAGCTTATGATAAATCGCTTTGTTAAGCTTTACTAGTGAAAATACATTTATATAGCATACGTTATAAATAAGGCTTAAAATATTTGCATGCCGTATCGCGAACCATTAGCAAAACGAGTTCTTACTCAAAAATCCAGTAGGTAGTGATAATAATAACCATTTCACAAATATCTGCCATTGTTTTAACTTGAAAAATTAAATTGCAATCTTTATAAAGGTTGATAAACTTCCAGTTTTTACAAAAATAATATTCACATGTGATATCGAACGGAAGGCACACCTGCATATCCAACAATGAATTGAATAATGAAATTGAGCATACACTAGCCAAAAAACGCGTTTTCTTTGATAACGTTTTTGCCTCGTATAAGCCGGATATTAACGAAGGCATACAAATTTCTACTATATGCTAAGGAATAAAAAAATATTCATGAGGTTTAAAATTCGTAGAAAATAAGGACGCTTTCCCTGACCGTGCGGAGTTTTTTTTTAATGGAAAGCAGTCTATTCTGGAGACACATGGCCTACGGTTATAATGGGGAGGTAAAAGATTGTCCGATGAGACGGATATCTGGTAACTCGAATTTTCTAGAAAAAAATTCAATATATGTACAATATTTTGTCGATAAAATGATAAGTATTATGAATACGATAAAGGCAATTAAATTTTTTAAATTAATTTTAACATTTTGAGATCGTTAATTCATTTCATTTCATTCATTATTTTTTTTACATTATAAACAATAATAAATAATAAAAATAATGTGACACGCTGGGGTTAAATGTGTCGAAGGCACTTAACGATGTACTTTTTTTATTTTTTACTTGTGAGAATATACAAAGAAGACTAAATATACAGAGAGAAAATACAAAATGTTAAGACAGCTTTAAACATTACGTGTATATGTTCATATTGAATTTCTGTATACCTATATTATTTATATTATAAAACGCACAATTAAAGAACAAAAACATAATTAACAGAATACAACATTCGTGTTGAATATACAGACAAACATCGGTAGGTACCTTCTCAAAGAAATCGGGACCCTGCCCGTTATTCTTGATTCTTTATATTTTCAGAAAATTAATGAATATATGTTTTTTTATGTAGTTTTTATACAAATCAATTAAAAATATTCCAAATTCATCTAATAATAAAATGCATTAGTTTATTTTTTAATTTTAAAGTACGTCTCTATTTTTTTGTATACGTGGGTAATCATAATTACACAGACAGGTTCGTTTTAGACTTTGACAGCTGGCTTCTGGTTGGTTTATTCGTTTTGGAGGGAAATCTTTTCGTCCTTATAAACTAAAATATGTTAGCCAAGTTTTAAACATATTTCAGTAAAATGAAATTAATTTTGATTGAATAATTACATATTGTCGATTATCAGTTTAAGAACCACTGTTTATAAAACAATAATGATAAATAATTTCGAAAATATAACACATAAAAAACATTAAAAATACCGAAAATTCGTTTAGTACGCACATAATAAAAACAATTTTTGATATCCACGGGAATTAATTCAGGTCTGAAATAATAAAGACAATAGCTACGAAAATTTCTAAACATTTAAGACATTGAACAAAATACCAGAATTTTGTATGAGGAAAGAGCTCAAATAAACGGCATGGGGTGATTAGTATTAAATTGCGCGTATAGTTCTATGAATAAAAAAATCACAAATGGTGTGAGGCATTCAATGATCAAATTAAGAACATCAAGCGTAATAATAGAACACCGATCGGTACAGCATCATAAAGGCCGATAGCAGAAAAAGCAAAATAACGCGATAAATCGTAGCTCGTTGAACTAAAACCATTTACAAGTCACGCGGATACACGTTCGAGTAGGTATGAGCGAGTGGCGAATGGACCTAGGAAGGCAACGATTCGAGATTTTTTACTCCATTTGCTTCCAATCCATTACTGTCGCCCTACATATCCCATTAAACAATACATACGAACATGCTATCTCCAGCTCGCATGCCTCTGGACTCATACTTCATGTTCGGTCCAAATGATCCAATATCGTTGACTCGAGACGAAAACTAAAGCGGAGTTTTCACGCACGGGTTTAAAAAAAACACTCAGTTCAAATAAAATGTAATGAACTTCTTTTAATTTATTTTTTCATTTATTAACAAAAAACAACAGCCATTATGACAAAAAATAAATATTTACAAATAAACCAAAATATTAGGTTAATTATAGTTTTATATTCATTACTAAATACAATGTAAAAAAGGGAGAAAAAAAGCGCACCTTAAAAAAGCCACTCCGCATCAATCCACACGTAAAAAAAATACAATAATAAAGAAATAATAAAAAAATAAAAGAAAAAGTTTTTTTGTTTACTCAGACTTAAAAATCCTTTCGCCGCACGGAGTAACCCCAGATCAGCCTTCTCTCATTTTTTCTTTCACACAAGAAAAAATAATTAAAATATTAAAGTGTACAAAAAGTTAAAAAAATCAGGTAAGTACAGTTTGATTATATTATAATGATTATTTTCAATTAGGGTTTTGGCATTTTCTTTATATTTGTTTGAAATCGGTATATATAAGAAATATATACCGATTTCAGTAAAAAACGTGTAATAATTATTTAGAATTATGGGAAAAGATGCATTATTATTATTATTCGTGCTTGAAATACCAACATGAAACAATTGTTGCAGCCGAGTTGTACGTTGAGGGATACGAATATCATGTTTAACCATTTGTACATTGAACGATTTTGTAACTCTTGTAGATAAAACAAAGATTTTTACAAAGTAAGATGATTTGCTTGTATAAACACACATAGGCATTTAAAAAAAAAACGAGTAACGGGAATGACGCGTGTGAAAAAAAATGCGCACGAGTCTTAGCTCTTAAGCTATGGTTTCCTAAGACAGCGGTACCGTCACAAAGCGGCCGTCACGGGACGGCGGATGACGTCATTAAAACGTTGACTATGTAAATCAATGGCGCTGGTTTCCTAGAGAGCGTTGACCGTGAACGTAACGTCGAAGCAACGGTGCCGCCATTTGCAGGACGGCCGTCACAGCGGTGCGAACTGTTTTCGAACGGTTTTTGTCGCGAAGCGGTGACCGTTTGGCTGTCAAAATGAGTGCAAACGTGGTGCGGAATGTTGAAAATGTCGAAATATTGATTAATTTTGTAAAAATCATGACGATTTATGTAATGGAAGGGCAAAGACTATTAAAAAGTCGAGTTGAAACAAAGTTCGTGAAGAAATATCGGGACAACGCTTGAAATATCAGGTATGTACTAAAATGTAAATAACAATAGAATCATATAAAAATAACAGAGCAAATGTTTATAAGCTACAAGAAAAAAGCTAAGCATCTATCATAATGTTATTTTTCTAATTCAAAACATGTATTATAACATTGTTTATACGTAATAGATTCCAAGGAATCCTAACCTATTTATTGTGTCTGCAGATAATTGGTTGAATTCTATATTAAAATTTCGTAAGGTATCCAAAGTAAAATGCTTTTATTGGATTCAATTATCCTTTTATTTTTTTTATTTACAAGGGTGTAAAATGTGACGCATTTTGTCTTGTAAGGACATTATCAAACTTTTTATTAGGTTACCTTACCAAATCCTAACCTATTTTGAAGTTGACATTTTATGAAATAACACACAACATTTCAGATTAAAAGTCACATGGGTGTGATTTAAAATAAGGAGTTCTCCATGAATATTAAAGAGCCAAGAAAAATGCCTGGAACATAATCTTAACAGAGTAAGTTTGATGAATTTTAAATAAAATATGCCCTTTGAACATGAAATGAATACAACAAATTTGTCGATGGATACAAATAAGTATACCAATGTAATTCTTGTATGAACATTACTATAATATTTTTTCTGCATTAATTATTACATTTATTTATTCTAGAAAGCTACAAACACCAAAGAGTAGTCACCAACATAAACAATTTTTGTTACAACTGAGAGGGAAAACATTTTTGAGAAGGGAATACTGAATTTGCGTCGTAGGTGAATTGGTTCAGGCGAATAAATCTCACCCAAATGATAAAAGTTTCAGCTCTTTGACTTCACAAAAGAAAACAGATGGAAGAGTTGAGGAAATGTGATGTTAAAACATAGGCAGAATGGAGAATGTTACAATGTGTAAAATGCCTACTTAAACCAGCCTATGACAGAGCATAAGCCCTGTAAGTGCCTAGACTTCCATATTCCCTTCTCGAAAATGTTTTCCCTCTCTGTTGCAACAAATTTAGAACTAGATAACTCCCTAGGGAGGAAATCCAGCCTGTCTGCAAACATTGGACATACTCAAAACATTGTTTTTAATGAGTAAACTAATGGCACAGAAAAACGATTAAATATAGACATACTTGGGACTTATTAATACATTTGTTCCAGGATTCTTATCACCGAATTCAATTAAATAATATGGTATGTAAATGAGCTCCCATTTATATTTGAGACAAGTTCAAACTAGTTTTATAGCAACTCCATAAACACCAGTAATAAGTTCTTATTTAGATACATAAGGTAGGTTGCAATAACTTTCCTGTATATTCATTGTGAATTTTATTTTCAGAATAAGTACATACTACAAAATTATTTTCACCCAAGTGCAGATCAAGATACGAGTAGTGAGAGGGTAGATACTCTCCCGATAGTACTACTAGATTTGCTGTGCGAGTCGAACTCAAATGTTTGCCAGCAGAAATTACTAGGCTTCCGAGCGATTTCTTCACTGCCTCAACATGCAAGGACAAGGGGACATTCGTCAACGACCTACGACTCAGACTCGCAGACATCAGACAAACACCAGGCATCCACCACAGTCCAAAGAAAACCTTTATCCACAAAGAACTTCTCAACACGAGCCACGTATTTATATTTACTGACTGCCACAGAAGACCATTCCAGAACGCCATACAATGTAGAATAGACGGGAGACAAGACTTTCTGAAATCTACCTTCACTATTGTGATGGAAAAATCCAATGACACCAA